>NC_047505.1:21290391-21504350 GCF_902827115.2 Pseudochaenichthys georgianus
ACCTCCAGTTCCCTCATTTTCACTCGGAAGTGCTGCAACTACCAATGTACACCAGAAGCGAGAACATAATTAAAATCTGACAAGGAAGGCAACAAAGTTAAACAAACCTAGTGTGATGAAAAGCTTCAAAAACATACTTCAACAAGCTTGGATGTATGCAGAACACAGCAATTAAAATGCATACCCCTTACAAAAGATGCTGTCTTTGTATAGAGAGGTAACTCCTGTTGATTTAATTAAGCTGGACTTCTCAAGTGGCAACACCTGCATGACACTAACAAGTACAGTCAGTACTTGTGCAGACTCTACATGAGCTCATCATTAGCATGCTGTTATGCATACTTTTAAGTTGAGATATAACTAAAGAAAAAAGGCTTTGCAGTGAAGAGTTTCAGAATAGAGACAATAGTTTCTCCTTTTTAAAGGTTGTAGAATATTACCGTTTCTGGTCGTAGTATAGTAGTGAGCCTCGCATTTCATATAAGCTCAAAAATAATTGTGCAATGTTCTGGTTTTCTTGAATAAGACATCAACAGCCATTTGCCACTATATTCTGTCTATTATATCAACGCTGAAGGGGCCTTAAACTGCACCACATCTCGCTTGGTGCAGTGAAATAATGTCAAAGCTGAAAATCATGAGCTAATGAGTTTAATCCACTTCCATCCATCTTATTGCTCAAAGAATTGCATGAAAACAAATGGTTTCAGAATGCGGCTGTGCTGTGCAGATCTGGATAAATCAGTTTAATGATTACATTAATGTCTAAAAATGAACCAAAAATATTCTGAAACATGTTCATCGCTGTTTTCTTTGAAATGTAGTTATTAATTTAGATCTGTAAATTACATTTACAAAAGATGTTCTTGCCTTATTTGCGTTTTCGTTACGTCCGTTTGTTTTGTGTCAATTTCTCGTTTTGGATTCATGTATACAGTATGAATCCTCCTGCTATAGACATAGTCAACAGTTGTATGATGCAATGTCCAGAAAGCAGTGCTTCTCACAGCTTTATCTCTATCATTTCACATCCTGACTTACACTGAAAATATGATGAATCGAGGGAGAGAAACAGGCCTTGCAGTCCTTCAGCATGGACATCCAACTCATCTTAAGCCAGGAATGTATCAGCATTCAATTCCCTAGTTTATAAAAATCCTTCACACCTGCTACTTACCAATGATACAATATAGATCAAGTGTAATTGAAAATGAGTCACTTAAAAGGAAGGCAGAAACATGGAATTGAACTTATCCAAAGTGTGCGATACAACACATCAACAATTCCATATTTTTTTTTCCTCCTCAAGTTTAACCATCACCTCTGTAAAAAAGCGAGATCCTGCAGTGGATAGACGGTACCTTCCTCCTACAGAAGCTTAACCCCCCCCCTCCTCAGGGATATTATAGCAGTGTAATTCTACACAGCCAATATAATACAATCAATCACAACCTCCTTCATAACTGTCCGCTTCCCCCCCACTGCTCCTGCCAAATCCAAGAGCAAACTGCAGTGCATCATAATGTGAAGAGAAAAGTGTGACTCTCCACTGAAAATAAACAATACTTCAGAGCATGTCAGAGCATGTGGGGGAAATCTTGACTGATCTTTTTTCACTTGTTGTGGAAAACTCCAGCCTGTCCTCCTACAAAAAACGACCATATAGGCCGATTGTTCATAGCCCTTATTACGACCCAGAGACACGTTTTAAAGTGTATGTTGTTTCTTACACGGCCACTAGAGGTGCTATAGAGGTGCTTCATTGCAAACGCTCCGGAGGGACGTGCGATCGCGGACACCTGGCCAGCGCCGAGGTGCTATTAAGCCCAGCTGCCCGGAGTCACATGGCGGCCCTGACTCTCCAAGCCGGCCGCAGGAGGAGTAACACGGCGATCCTCTCCCCTCGTCCATCCATTTGTACTTATATATTGAACAACCGCAATAAATGTGCCGTGGTTTTTGGAAACTCGTGTACGTCTTGTCATCTTTCCGTTGTGGCCTATGAGCCGGTCATAACAGACGTTTATTCACAAATAACCCTCTCTGGAAAATCCTAAATTGTGGAATAGTTTGGCCATTAAAATGCTTTTTGATTCGATTTCTGGTTAGAAGTGTATATTGTACTCTTAGATTCCACGTCCAGTCGATGTGTATGATCTATAGTTTGATAGATATTACGAAGATGATTTGAGGTCTCGCCAGGTGAACGTGTATGCAGCTTCCATGTAAAGTTAGCGTGGGTGAAAACAGTTTTTCCGGTCTCGAAGTTTTCAAAATAAACCGGATATATTCCCCTCACTGTCAATGATTACACAGTGATATGGAGGCCCAATCCCAAATCACCCCCTACACACTCCCCCTCCGGTCGCGCGGAGGGTCCGCCATATTAAGTGCTGTCACGGAGGGGTAGGGTCGAGGGGGGTGATTTGGGGATTGGCCGGAGTGCAGTGCGACAGGTTACGCTGAGCGTCAAACAGCTCTATGAATGGAATGGAACCACGGCAGACTTTCCAAAACTGGAATTGGAACGGGTCCAGCCCCCCCCCCCCCCCCCCCCCCCAAACTACACATGCTGGCTATTGTGTGTTTCGCAACATGTTCTATGGCACGTCTGTTTATAAGACGTTTTCGTATTTCTCACAATTAGAAGTTGCCAGTATTAAACTGTGTACACCAGTGGTGTTATCAAATTTAAAACATATAATTAATAAATGGGTGAATTAATATACCCACATGACACGTAAGGTCAGAAGAGCTTTATTTAACAGCTGGTCTTATGTCTGTGACCCCTCCTGTTGTTCATTGATAAGCTGAACCTGCACTTTGTCAGAGGTTCAGAGGCAATTTTGCAATAGATGGCCGTAGCCATCGATCATCTTAAGATAAGATAAGGATATACTTTATTGATCCCAAGTTGGGAAATGTTTTTGTTACAGCAGCATACTACTTTGTTCTACTCCACTACAATTCAGAGGTTAACCTGGTATTTTTACTCCACTACATTTATTTGAGTTACTGATTTTACTGATATTCTGATTAATGATGTGAAATAATACAACCCTTAAATCAGACTTTAGATACACCTGAGTCAAATTCAGGGAAGGTGATTGACAGTGCCAAAATAAACTATGCAATATATTGGACGTAAGTACTTTGTCAGACTTCATATTTATCTGTGGATAACCCCAACGTTTTTTTCTTATTCAAAAGAAGACCGTAACTTAAAATATTCTTTAATGTTTAAATAAAGCCTTATTAGTTTGTCTGTTTTCCTCCTGTTAATATCTTTGGACGTCCTGCACTGAACTGTTTTATTGTAGAGATCACATCTTGATATTTTCTATTCTATATTTCTATCATTGACCTTCTACTTTCCTCCAATTTTGTATGTAGGCTAATAAAACGTATTCAACAACAACAACATTAAATAACGTGCTTTAACCACTAGGCGGTGCGGGATAAAAAACCAGTGGAGTAGTTAATAAAACATAATAATATCAAACATAATATGACTATTAACTTTATGTGAAATTAAAAACAGAACGTAAAGGAAAATACAGTTTCAGTTTCTCGATTTGAAGCTTATGCATTGTACCATGAACCTGTATAGACCTGTAACCAGAGGTTGTGCTAGACTTTTTCGCTGGCCCGTCATTTTGAAGGACAGGATCGTAAAATGTCCGTCAAATCCAGAATTACTCGTCGGCCTTACACAACTCTGAGGGGGGGGGGGGGAGAGCATGCTCGTGAACTGTCAACGGGGGGTGCCTTTTTGTGAGGGCATGAATACACGGCATAAACACCGAGCCTTGCTGCGGGGAAAACTTTGGCGCTGGTTCGAGTTTGTTTCTAATCTGTCAAAATGACGGACTGCTTTCAGATTTTTTCCGTCATTGTTAAAGAAAATTCCGTCATAGACAGAAATATTCGGTTAACGTGACCTCTGCCTTAACAGTCAACTGCATGTGGAGTTGGAAAGGTAGTTCAGTAAATAATATCTTTAAAAATTACAAAATCCCTTTCTAGCAGCAGTGCACCGTTATGGTGTAAATATAACCTATCTACCAATTGGATCAAATATAAAAGTCAGCCGAATTAGTCTTGATACTGATGTATCAAGATGTAAGATGTTGTTTAATTGCTAATATATTTATGATCCACGTCACGTATTCAGTTTTGGCGGCATTTCTTACTGTTTGTCAAAAGGTGTTCTGATCAGGGCTCTATAAATAAATATCTATGGCAGATATGTAATATTTAATGCAGCCGTGTATTCCGTGTATTACAATGCCGTTATGTGATGACTTCCAAAGAGAAAAGCAAGAACACTCGGAATAAAATATTATTTTATTTTTCAAATGTTTTTACACAAAAGCATTGTACACAATTTAAAACCAATAAATGTCGTTGATGAGTAGTGCAGATATCACTGTTAAATCATTTGATCATTGGTTTTATTATGAAAACGTAGAGACCCGGAAATACTGTTTTCAACCATAACTTTACATAGAGGCTGCCGCATACCTCAAATCATCTTCGTAATATCTATCAAACTATAGATCCTACATATCGACTGGACGTGGATTCTAAAAAGTACAATATGCACTTCTCGCTAGAAATCTAATCAAAAGCGTTTTAATGGCCAAACTATCCTACAATTTAGGATTTTACAGAAAGGGTTATTTGTGAATAAACGACCATCTGTAACTTTAAAACGTATTTATAGGACGTATTAAGCACTTGAACAATCGGCCCATTTGGTCGTATGAGTTGGAGGACTTGTTGGGAAACTCACAAAAGGCAAAACAAAGTATTAATTAATATATTTTCAAGGACAAATCTGCAGTTATTTTTGTCAGCCTCTAAAACCAAAAACAAAGAATAAGAGTGTGACAAATGAAAACACTCAAAATAGCAATCTATAACCAAAGTAACAATATGTGCATCATTTACAGATAGCAAATACTGCACATGTATTTTCATAGTTGCACACCCTTGCTCTGTTCTTCATTCCCAGAGATACATGCTGTGGATGTTGACATTTACGTAGGAGGACGGGAACGTAGAGTGTGGAAGGGAAAACTTTCTTCAGAAAGATTAATAAGCTGGTTTTCTCGGAAAAAAACAGCCCATGTTGCACAAAGTCAGAAATGGGGGAGAATTTAAAGAAGATTGTTTATTAAAAATGCAAAAGTGAGCTGTGCATGCCAACATTTTGTTTAACAGGCACCTTGAAGAGGATGAAATATTATACATTACTTATTAGAGATGAACAATGTCCTCCCAAGGCTAGACTTAGACTGAAGGTCAAAACTAAATTGAGGATGCTCCTGTGAACACACACACACACACACACACACACACACACACACACACACAACACACACACACAACACACACACACAACACACACACACACACACACACACACACACACACACACACACACACACACACACACACACACACACACCTCTAACTAAAACTCTGTGTCATGGTTCGAACTTCAAGGTAAAAGCAGGAGAGGAGTTTTCTCTACAATAGCTAGAACTTAAGTCTGATAAATTGTATTCTGCAATTCAGCATAAAACAAGAGTTTGAAGCAGGGTGGGCAGATGGCCATACACTGAACTGAACACTCTGCCTTTTGGGTATTGGATTTCCTGCATTTTTCTTTAAGCTCTGCTTTCTTGTGGCCGATAAGGTTGTGCACAAAATAATATTTTTTTTACCAAAACTCAACACTGTTCCTTCACAGAGTTTCTAAGAATCCTTTATTTGCATAATTGCAGGTAATACAATAAAATAAAGGCAAAGACATTGTTTCACCGCAGCTGTGGAATTGCACCAGTCCACGCACGCTGTTCTCTGCCTTATATAAATGAGGGATCATTTGTGTCTGGCGTTTAACACTTGCTTCCCGATCCACACTAAATTCCAGCTGGTTGTGGTAATGCATGATGTTGTTGGGCCCATTTGGTTGTCTATGTATTCCTTTAAAGGGGCGGTATTGTGCTTTTTTTGGGTTTACCATTTTATGAAGTGTTATTTGGGTTTTTGGACATAAAAATGGTCTGCAAAAGGCTAAAATCCCAAAGTTCATCCCATATGGAGTTTCTCTCCCCTGCATGAAACACCCCGGCTGTAGTCGTTAGTTAACTCTGCGACATAGACATCACTACGTAACACTGGTCTGGCGCTTCTATCGCCTAGCGCTCCAAAACACACGTGCTAACCAATCAGAGCAAACTGTGCTCTGGTTTCAGACAGAGGGTGAAAAAGAGGTGCTGCAGCACAGGCAGTATCTTTGCAAAACCAGGTAGAGGTGCATTCAACACCGAATGGAGTGTGGAACAAGAGACTAGCTGGAGTGTGCACAGACACATTTGATATATTCCACACAGGGGGCCCAAGCACATTCTCACTGACACTGAAACAGACTCTCTCGAACATGCAGACCTGGTATCAGTGGCGAACCGTTGTCTATCGCAACTGGACCTTCTGCGCGCCCCCCCCCCGCCGTTATAATGTCCGTCTTGTCCCTGAATTGTCGTCTTGAAAAGGGTACTCACAACAATTCCGCAAAAAACTTCATCTCCACCTGTTGCACTTGCCATTCACACGTTAAATAACAATAAAACGGCATATGAATTGCTTCGTCGCATTCATCTTCTAGATTCTGTCTCGAGCCAGTTAACTACCGGCCTTCTAGAATCTAGAGTACCCTGGAACCGAGGGAAACTCTGAAAGAATACGCCCATTGGCTACAAATCAATATATGATTGGTTGATCAAACTGTCAGTCCAAACGTACGCTCTCATTCAGTGCAACGGTCAGGGCATTCGATCAAGGATGTAGAATACCTTGGTTGAAGGATATTCTAACCCGAGACCCAGAACAAGATCTGATTGGTTGCTTTCTTTTCTAAACACAAAACCACTGAAATGCGTAGTGCATGGTCCGAGAAGGACAACAAATCAACGTAACACTGTAATATTACAGATCAACAACACAGATACGATTCTCATTTATTCATTTTATATACATTTTATTATATAATTAAATCTATTTTTTGTTTGTTTTACTCTGAGTGTTCCAGGGTATTCTCTGAATACCTTGAAGGCCCTGACGGTTCGCCACTGTATATATTAATTGGCTAGGATCCAGCATTTCTGTGGGACCCATCTTAAACATTCAACATTATGCAAAGAAAAAAATTAATCTGATCCGAGTATCAAAGAAGCACTTTCGATGTTACTAGCTTTGTCAAAAGGTGACAATGTGACATCAAACCAAATGCAATACATGTTATTTGCGTTTAAGTCTATGTTGTAAGCTTTCTCAGAATAAATCCAAGGTTAAGTGGACAATCATGTCTGTGCTCAACTATAAAGTGATCCTATTGCTATATAATGCTCAAGTGTAATTGAAAGGTAAATATTATGATCATTTATCGTATCATAAAGTAATCTGAGGCCTGTACTACGAAGCCGGATTTTCGCTTAGCGAGGTAACTTCAGGGTTAAACTCTGGGTTTTCCGGTCCTAAGACGCTGGTTCTCTTCTTACCCGGGGTAGATCTCCATGGTAATTTATGCTGACTGACTGTGTTGTGAACGTGAACATTAATAGAATATCACCTCCCATCTTCAGAGCAATCTGGCTAATATAACATTAGCGTTAAGAAAGCGTACTTAAATATCTGCCACAACATAAGTAACCGGATCAGAGTAAAAACTTACGCCACTTGTGAATGCAGACGTCGATGTGTCCCCATTATATTCATATCACATCATAATGTATCATATATTTCCTTATCTGAGTCAGCTTCTTGAACCATATCTGGCAAGTCAAATGTAATTAAAGTCAGATCCACTCGTGTCTTAGACGGGCAGTGATATCATAAACCTGTTAATGTACGCTAAAACACTTGTTCTGTTACCAGCTGTATTCACCTTGCAGGTGCAGATGTGGCTTTGATCCTGGATAAAGTGTTTAAGTCATGGATGTTTAAAGTTTAACTTCTTCATATGTCTAATATTATAGTTTACTTTTCATTCAGGAAGTATGACGCTGCGCTGTCAGTAAGCTTGTCCATGTTTGTGATTGGTCAAATGTTGCTAACCCCGCCCCTTTCATGTGAACGTGCACTCAGCCGGAGAGAGAAACCCTGGCTTGAGTTACTGAGTTGATAACCAGCATCGTAGGCCGCTTAGCAAGATTGCGTTTGTTTTGGGTTAGTTAAGCAGATAACTCAAATATATCCAGGGTATGTTTAACTGGATTCGTAATACAGGCCTCTGGTCTCGACAAGTCACAAAAAAAAGAAAACATTGTTGTTCTTCACAAATTTAAAGTAGGTTGGGGATATTTCAACAAAAATATCTTGTCAACAAAAGGAACTAAAGAGTCTAAAACAAACTGTTTTAGTGCCTCTCTCAATACTTATAGACTTTTCTGTGTGCAGCACAGCTCCACACCCATTCTTGCCTACTTAAGATGTAAATAACAGCTGGGCTCTTTAGCTTTTAGCAAATGTTACTCATATTGTATAGGGATACATACTGCATGTGTTGCATTTAGAGCAACAGGATGGCACTGTAGCATAGACTCAAAATAAACTACAGTTCCTCGTAATGAAGAAAAATGTCATCCAGTGCTCATTTATGGGTTCATAATAAATGGAGGTCTACGGCACAGAGGAATAGGCCATACTGTATTTAGTGATTTGTTGGCAATAAGAAAACACTGAACATTGCAAGCCTTATCTTTTATAACGACCATTCACCAGACTAGACGTCAAGACTCGTCTAACTCTAAATACACGCCGGGTAAATACTGAACTAGACTCAGCTGACTTATTTATAGATGTCTGTGTGCCTATTTTTTTAGCATGTTTTTCTCTGTGCTTGTTCCTACTGTGTACCTTCTTTCAAAGTAGACCTTGATCTTAATGAGATTACCTGATTAAAGTAAGGTGATATCATAATATATATATTAATTGCTGAAACGTCCATCTGTTCTTTGATTAAACCTCTTTGAAATAACACAATAAAGACTAATTGTGGTTAGAGTCCTTTCAGATTTAGAAGAAAAAAACGAATGGTGTGTTAACAGTTCCAAATGCCCCACAAGTAGATGAGACACAGTGGATATGTGATATAAGACACATGTACAGGCGAGCAGAAGGAGCAGCTGTGGTTTTAAAAAGGCACACATACCTGCTGTGCTGCGGCACTCTAATTACAGTAATGCTGGCATTCCTGCCTTCAGAATCTCTTCTGTACAAACACTGTGTGATTCTGTGCCAATTTCTTCATGTTCCTTTCTTAATGCTGCGCCATTAAAAGCCTCTGGGGGTCATCAACAAAAATAAGTTTAGAAGGGATTTACAGAATGATTCAATCTTAAATTAATGAAAAGACACTTATGTCCAAATATGATAGTTTCAACTATAGTGTCGTGGCTCTGAAAATATCCACTTTCTCTTTCCATTTGTGAGTCAATACCAATATCCTAAGTCTACATTTTCACAGACAGCATGAACACTGTGCCATTCTACTTATAAAAAGTGTCTACGCAAGCAGCAGCAGAGGCTGGCCCAGTTTGTGGAAACATTGGATTTAAATGTTATTTTGCCCAAAGGCAGACATCTTATCTTTCTTGGCAGGCAATAGACACGATGTGGGATTAAAAAATACCTTTGAAGATACAACTCTCTGCTGGGTAACAGGTAACATTTCGATTTATGGTATTAAAGTCTTTATGAAGATATTAATGTCTGTCCTTCCATCACACTGCAATTGCAGCACCACCCATAATGGCAAGAGGACAATTATTTTAATATCTGGGATGACAACACATAATCTTCCATTTGACGTTCCCTTAGGATAAAGATTAAAGAGCTGCTGCATTTTGCTTTTTTCTATTAAAGTAAAACAATTATGACATTGTCATTTATAAATTATATAAAGTCTGTAACTTCACAGCATTGAAACTCTCTCCTAGTACTCCTTTTTGTCAGTCAAATTCTGGGCTTTCATACTGCGAGGACACATGCTGACACCATATTGGAACAGCTAATTACTCAACTCATAAGAGCTGAGGGAACAAAGAGCTGAAGGGACAAGGCCCACATTGTAAAATAAGTATTGTGTAGAGCATTACAAATACAATTATATATAACAAACTGTTTGGAGCCAAGATGTTCTAGATCTGTGAATAAGGAATGTTCATCTGACTCCATGGCCTAAAAACAGGCAGCTTTTCCTGGTGGGCTCCACTAACTAAGATAAGGATATAATGTTTAAAATGGCTGAACTCCAAGAGATGAGTGGAGTAAGCTCCAAGCCAGAAGATGTGATTTAATGTATAAGTGTGAATTTCATGAAGTCACTTGCTCTAAAGGCTGCATATACTGTTGCACTCAGAGAACAGCAAGGGAAACTGAAAATAATAGTTTTTGTCATGCGATGAGATGCACTTCGACAATTTGCAAGGCGTTAAAAGTTCTTGAGGGGAAAACAGATTTGATTTTGGCAAAGTAGCTGCATGCTGGAGTACAAAGCTGTTCATGTATCATGTTTCATTTGTCGCTTGTTGCCGAAAAATGTGGGGCATATTTATAATTAGTTATTTACCTGTGAGCAGTGTTTTGAAAAAGAAATACAGTTGGGACCCAAAGGTATGTCGCAGAAAGATTAAAAAGGGCTCTGTAATCACACAGGCTTTGCAACCAGAACATAGAGTCAATCGGGTAAAACTACCATCATCTGCTTGGCTATATATGGGTTAAGAAATATTTTGTATATTGTGTATATTATTTTGATATGTTTAGAGTTCCTACACCTTTTCCAAAGTCCAATTTAAGCACCTTTCAAGCATTTTCAAAAGGCATTTTAAAGTTTTTTCAAAACCTTACATATGTATTACATTTCATAAATATTATTGAAGTGGACAAAGTCGATATATAAGAAGGTACGTTTTGTTTTGTTGTTATACAAAGAGCGTCATATTTACGCAGCTAGCATTAGCGTGCCTACAGTAACTACTACACGGGCAGAGGAGAGGAGAGCTTCAGGTGAAGGGAAGATAAAGTGAGGGAAGAACATTGTTAAAAGAGATGACAAATTGAGTGCAGGTACATAACACGGGCCATAGTGAGTACTGCGGAAACGAAGAGAGAGAGAGACATTCTTAGCAGTTTGTTTATATGTATGTATTTGTGTATAGATCATGTTCCAACTATACAGAGCTTTAGTAATACTATATGTAACTGTGGTCGGTGGAGAAGTGATAAAATGTGAAGAGGGACGAAGTAATGACAGGAGAGTAGTTTGCATTAGACATGCTCAAGAACAAATATAGAGAAGACATTCAAGGAGAGAGAGAGACAAAACAAAGATTCAACGGTAAACATGATGTATCTTTCTATTTATTTAGCCAACCTATATTTAGACTATGTGTTTTTGATTGACTTGATTAAATGGATTTACTACATTAATGTATGTCTTTTCAGGCCGCCATGTGTTGTCCTTTCTGTGGCCAGCATCTGGGACAGTTCAAGTGTTCTGTGGCTCCTGTGGCAAACATGTACAGTTTTTGGCAGAAGTTGAACACAACAGTAAGTTCACTTTTGTTGTTATTGTATCCATTTCAAATGCAAGAAATAAGGATTCAACACACTACTCTGTTTAGAATACTAATTGGCAGATGCATACACTATTATCAGCACGAAGGACACATGTTTTCATTGTCTGTTTATGTGAAATATGTAGAAGCCATCATTAAATTGTAGACCAATGCATGATTAAATACACAAAACAGCTTATATTATACATTCATAATTGTGTATTAGTTCTATCTTTATAGAGAACATTATACATTTAGAATCAGATTTTGAGACAGTGAGCGGCTGGGAAAGTCACATCGCTATTACATGATGTTTTCTTCGCATTCTCAGGCATTCATAAGGAGGGTCAGGAACTCACGCTTGGGACCACCAGTGTCCACTCCATCCTCAGTTTGTCCCTCATCATCAGTGAACTTAACTGACGTCGAATGAGGCACGTTTGAAGCCGCGGATTGCTCCATCCCACACATTTGGCTCTATTAATATTGAACCTGCTGCAAGATGTATTTGTTATTTTTGCAGAGAGTTCTGCAACAATGTCCTCCGCAGTCAGGTATGCTGTGCTGGGAAAGACACACTGATGTATTGTAATATTAAATGATGAAGCTAGTAATAAGATGTACAGTATAGAATAGAAAAATGAAGTGGTAATAGTAACAATTAATACCTTTCCTCTGCAGTTTGCTCCATTTTGTCTTCTGGCTCAGACTGGCTATCAATAATGATAAGTGCATACACATTTGTGTAGTTGCTGCAGTGAGAAGGCAGTTGAATAATTACTTTCAAATACATAATATATGCATGACAGTCATATTTACAAAAGGATGTCGATCCTCTTCCTGTTTTTTTTTAATACATTGGGTTCTAAACAGCACTTTTGTCATACTCCTGTACAATCCTTGTAAACGTTTGAAATGGATGCAAGAAACAATATCTGATCTTTGAAAAATATTGGGTGTTTTTCAGGGCTCGAAATTAACTTTTTTCCTCAGTGTCCCACAACTGTCCCGAATTCTACTTTGTATTGTCCCGGATATAACCAGCAGTGTCCCAAATTTAAATTTGTATCGTCGCCCCCCCAATTATGCAGAATACATATCATTTGATACTTTTTTGTCACTTAATCATCACACCATAGACTCTGGTCCACCATGTAAGTTTAAAATACTTATTCTTTTAAACATATGAATATTAGTCTGATCTGTTGCCTCTCCTAGAGTAGAAGGGAAGACAGTTGTTTTAAGACATGTTTTTCTATTGTTTCTCAATATCCAGACTAATTTATCATTGTCATGTCAACATTGAAGAATTCTGATTTGTATTTTTCAATTCAATATGGTATGGCTGTATGGTCTCTGTGTTTTATGATCGGAACCCTCTATAAAAGTGGTATGAATGATAATAAAAAAACAGAAGTTCCATAATACAGTTTAATAAATGTATCTGTTTTCAGTTCTAATTACAAGTTATCCTCACAAGTCATCAGTAGTACTATAGGAATATAAATTGATCTTCTATCTTCATTCATGAATGTCAATCATCTTGCTCTCACTCACTCACCCACCCCCCCCTAGGCACAAAAACAACTGGAACATTACTCTCTCTTAACATGACACATTATTCTCATACCAGAGTTGATTGACAAACTAAAATTACCTTGCGACCCCCTTTCTAATCATCACCCAATCTGACTGACGTTCTTGACCAAAAAAAAGTAAAACACTAAAAAAAGATGAAAAGTTAAATGATTGAGATGGGTCTGGCTGCAGACCGCAGCAAGGAGACGGATCCTATAGGGGCGGATCCTATAGGGGCGTTTCCTATAGGGGCGTTTCCTAACTTTTTTTATCCAATAGCAACTTAAGGGATTCCAGCTGCTTTTATAAATCCTCGCAGAAGAAGTCATTCGTTCTAGTGATGGGAATTCCGGCTCCCAAAGGGCTCTTCAGTTTACCACATATTATACCTTTTAATTAAATCAAATGTAGCCCTGTTTTGACTAATGAGTTATATGTGTACACATATATCACTTAAATTATTCAAGACATCCTTTGTACTGAAGTATTCAAAAGTAAAAATTACATGTTTAATATAAATTATTTGCTGTGGCCAATTGTTTTCATTGCATTTACAGACCCGTGTAACTCTCTGATACCACCCAATGAATGCATTGACTTGCTTGTAGAACCACGCTACACAAAACAAATGGCAACACCTATAACAACTTTTTTAAAAAAGGGGCTACTGTATCAACCTATATAAAGTATATACATATAGTTTTTCTCCCTGCAGGAGAGGGGAGCGTGCTTTGAGACCAGCTGCTAGGCTGCAGCGGGGAGAAGAGGGGGACAAAAAGAGATCTCCGTCCTCCGTGTTTTATTCTTATAGAAGTAAGAAGAGAAGTAATGGGGCAGAAACCCTCCTTTTTACGCAGCGGTCCAGACATAGACATCATAGCTACGGCGACACATATTCAGTTTCCAGTTACTTTTGGCATTAGGGCAGGGATATCTTTCAAGGTTTGACATAATGAATTGTGCTACTTTTAAAGCAAGCAACGATGTTTTCAAATCTGTAATCAAAAAGCTCCTCAAAAACACTATAGAAGCAGTTCCTGCCGTTGTTACGTTAGTTCAAACAGTAACAACGGACTACTTTTCTTAGCGGATGCATGTCAATTTAAATCAATACATAAAACTATTTTTTAAATCAATAAAATCTTTTTCTAAATCCATAAAAGCATTACAATTATTATTGGGAGTCATGTCGTTACTTTGTTGAGAATGTGGCCATGTGTAATAAGCGGGATATGTACACATTGCACATTGCATAATGTGCCTTCATGCCGATCTAGATCCCTCCGCAAAAACAAAACAAAAAACCGCTCGTTCGCGGGCGAGAGCCGGCTCCCGTCGATCACTATAGGAAACGCCCCTATAGGATCCGCCCCTATAGGATCCGCCTCCTTGCTGCGGTCTGCAGCCAGACTCTATTGAAATGATTAGCTAAATGCCTTACGTTTTTGCAGCTAAAGATTTTAGCCTGGTCACTGACTGGCTGACAAAGAAAATACAAAAATGATAGGCTACACCTCTTATTCTGATCAACTGTATTTCACATCATTTTCACAAACTTCAAAAGAACATGACACCGCATTTTAGGACGTTTGTATGCATTGTAAGGCACACTTCAGTTGCTAGCGTTAGTTAGCGCTAGCTACTTAAATATCGGCCACAACATCAGTAACCGGATCAGAGTACATTAAGTACAGTCCGCGGCATATCACTTCATAATGTATCATATATCTCCTTATCTGAGTCAGCTGAGCCGTATCTGGCCGTGCAACACTCACAGTGTCACATACTGTATGCAGAAGTATTATTTTAAGCAACACATAAGTTGACGAAACACTCGAGACAAATGTAATTAAAGTCAGATCGTGTTTTAGACGGGGCAGTGATATCATAAACCTGTTAATGTACGCATTCAAACACTTTTTCTTTTACCAGCTGTATTCACCTTGCAGGTGCAGCTCTGTGGCTTTGATCCTGGATCAAGTGTTTAAGTCATGGATGTTTAAAGTTTAACTTCTTCATATTTGTCTAGTATTAAAGTTCACTTTTCATTCAGGAAGTATGACGCTGCGCTGTCAGTGCGCTTCTCCATGTTTGTGATTGGTCGAATGCTCCAAATACCACCCCTTTCATGTGAACGCGCACCTAACTAGATAGGGCACGGCTGGCTTGAGCGATCCACTTGATAACCCGCGTCGTAGTACAGTTTAGCGAGAGCGCGTATGTTTTGGATCAGGCCAACCGGCTAACTCAAACATATCCCTGTTAGGTTGAACCAGTTTCATAGTATAGGCCCCTGATCTTATTGTGCTATAAACAACCAAAGTTGTGTCTTAAAGGGCCCATGTCATGGCCATTTCTACTGATCATAATTCCATTGTTGAGGTATACTAAAATAGATTTATACTGTGCATTTTTCCAAACTCACATTGGTTTCTCATACAGCATCTCTGTAAAGTATGTGTATTCACCGGTATTCACTCTGTCCTAAACGGCTTGTTGGAGCTCCTGCCCCCCCTCCCTGTGAGCCCAGTGTGCTCTGATTGGTTGGGACGTTGAGAGGCTCGTTGCTGCGAGGAGCGGACAGGCTTCCAGGTCGGCGATACAGCGAGAACAAGCGAAATTCATCCTGAGCACACACAAACACTCACAGCCGAAGTAAAAACAATAAGTGTGGCTTGATATTGAGTAAGAAAAAGGTTTATAAGTAACGCTGTGAACATGGGTCTGCGGAGAGCATTTCTCCGCGATCCCAACTTAGCAGCCCGAAAAACGTTTACCCATTTAAACAGTCGTGGTAGATACCTTGTTTGTTTTAAACATCATAAATACAAGGGCTGTCAAGTTAACGCGTTAATAACGCGTTAACGTAAAAAAAAAATACCGGCACTAATTATTTTAACGCGATTAACGCATGTGTATTTTTTTTCCTCGGCCGCCCCGTAGTTTCAGAGCGCATCGAGTTTAAAATACCATCTACAAGCTGATGCTGACAGCCCCGCTCCTGCCGCCCGCTTGTGGCAGACCACACTTCCACGCTCACCGGCAGGCACCGACTGGTTATTGGGAGGACCGGGAGGGCGTGTGTATGTGTGGCCCGAGCGAGCGAGCGAGAGACCTTACGTGCATTGTTGTTGTTAGCATCTGGTGCTAGCTAGCTGCGCTAACGGATATAAGGAGCTGTTTAAATGAAAACAGAGGAGCGCACTATCCACACAACTGCGCCGAGCACTTGACTTTATGCAGGCAGCCAGACAGCGGGACATTGTACGAAAAGTCAGCACACTCAGCACCACGGATAGTGCGTGTAACATGATTGCAGCGTCGAGGCAGCTCCCGTTCGAGCATTTTCCTTGAGTTGCACATAGCTCCAACAATCCATCACACACACACACACACACACACACACACACACACACACACACACACACACACACACACACACACACACACACACACACACACACACACACACACACACACACACACACACACACACACACACACACACACACACACACACACACACACACACACACACACACACACACACACACACCATTTGTATTGTATTATTGTATGAGAGAGGTTCCAGGTTGAATTGAGGCGAATATTTGTAATGTTCAGAGGTTGTTGTGTTTAATATTCATGAGAATATTTGTCATTGTTCAAATGACAATAAACATTTGCATAAAGCATATTTGTCCACTCATATGTTGATAAGAGTATTACAAACTTGAAAAATATTCCTCTAAGGTACATTTAGAACAGATAAAAAATGTGCGATTAATTTGCGATTAATCGTGATTAACTATGGACAATCATGCGATTAATCGCGATTAAATATTTTAATCGACTGACAGCCCTGATAAATACACAAACAACAATGAATACTTACAGGTTGTGTACCAGAATCTCCCGCTGGTCCAAACAAAGTAGGAACAGCATCGTTCTTCAGTGCCCACCTACGCTGTACATATCCGGCATGAATCGCTGAAAGGTTTGGGAAACTTTGTTTTGTGAAATGCTGGCAGGGGGTGTGGCCTCTGGGTATCCCCACGTCAGAGTACCCAGGAAGTAAACAATGGAAAATGAGAAATCTCCAACGAGGCATTTGGGGCAGCATAGACTGTGTTAGAGTTTTACTCGCTACAGGGTGTACTTTGAGGGTTTTTGACTCGGCAGACCGTTTACATGCATAAAAACCTTCATATAATAACCGGAAAAGCATGACATGGGCCCTTTAAGACTGTGACGAAGGGAACTTCGCCTCTCTATGGACTGACGGCTTCAGGCCGGGTAATATGGCACTTTATTAGCGTGATTGCACAGTATATGTTGTCTGTGGCTGATGACGGTGTGCACCTGGTGTCCTGTGTTGTCTCCTCCCCCCTCACCTGTGTCTTGTTGTGATGATTGGAGTGTGGGTATTTAGGCTCTGTTGCCCTGTCTGTTGAGAGGGCTGAGTGTGTGTGAGATCCTTGTGGCTGCAGGATGTGGACAAGGAGAACAGCAGGATTGAGGCTGTGAACTTTGTGCCCATGTTTTTAATAAATGCCCACGTCGGGTTATATTTTTGGACGTTCTGCCTCTGCCTCCTTGCTTGGTCTGGGCCGCTCAACGGTCAGCTTCACAAAGACATTCTACAAAAGTTTGATATATTACAAGGAACACAAAAAGAGCAATGTTTAAAATGTGTCGTCTGTTTGTAAGTAGACTCGGCATACTAAATGAACTTTTAAAAGTAAACTGAACTTCCCTTGAAATACTTCCCATTTTATTGTCATGCTTTTAGGGTTTTAGTTTGCCAGCACCAATGATTTTACACAAAAAAAAGACCGGAGAGGGAGTCCTTCTCCATCCATCTCCAGAGACATCCTCCCACCGCAGATTCAGATCCTGCCAAAGTAATAACTTATAATAATAATGAAATGCTTTTATCAGGAATCATCAACAGTTTGATTTAGAGTCTTATGATTGAGGTTTAATTTATGTATAAATCCAAAAGGCAAACTATTCAGTCAGATAGTGATTTTTATGAAAGTAATAATTACACTTTCAAGCAGTCAATTTCAAAATGAAAGCCCTTTTCAAACCTTGAAAGCACCACATTAAAATCTCAGGGTTGTCAAGGATTATGAGGAACTGCAGTAACCCTATACTATACCACGTTAATATTCAGATTGCATCTTCCAGAAATGACTGATGGTTAAGGGAGAATTTATGGGCCAAATTTCACACTACCCACATATGACAACAGTTAGAGAACAATATGCAAATGAGAACATTTACAACAATATACCACAGTATTTTCGGGATTTGGCTGTATTCAAACTCAGTATCACAGTGAGTGAGTAAGACTAAAAAGGGTCTCCAAAAAGATTGTCTCCCACCTTCTTTATGTCACATACACAAAGTTATTTTACTGTATATGTGTTAAGACAAAGACTGTAACAAATGAAATAAAATGGCAGCCACGACTGAGCTGAAACACACGCAGGATGCTGTGAACAGAAGTGTGCAAAGCAGAGAAGCGATATGGAGAAGGAAGATGAATGGTTTTGTCCAATTTCACATCACACTTCAGAATTGTCAGATGAAAAAGGGAACGCAAGCATGTTGCTTTAAATAAAAACAAATAGTCACTTGTGCTGATTAATAAGCATCATCATCCCCACGCACAGACATGCCACTCCACTTGAAACATCTCCTGTATAGTAGAGAGCAGATAGTACACTTTTTTTCCTATGAAAAAATATTTAATTTATAAGGACAGGGAAGAAGAGCAATGTGCAATAAATTGCTGAACACAAATTGACACAAGCATAGTCTGTACCATGCCAAATTGCTACTGTTCAACAGTGTGCATAAGACTATTCCTCGTCTCCACTGTAAAAAAAAGAAGCCTAATATTATCTATTGTTTCTGTGCTCGCATTGAATTGAGTATATAAAGTGGCTGCTGCCAGGCCACAGGGTTTTTAAATGTGGGTGGTGAAATGCATGTCAAGTTTCTATTATCTGCAAATCAAAAAGTTTGTTTATTTCATGGTTTGCTTTGTTTGCAGCGAGTGCTTCGGTTTTTCAGCCCAGTGCTCACCGAGGAAAGAAGGGCTTATACATCAGGGTTCACAAATATCTCCCTTACTTAATCACACAACCCAGTCTCACGGCATTTCGTGTTCACCAACACGATTTTTAATCTATTGATTCGTGTTCACCATCACGATTTGCCCCTTTTTTTCGTGTTGCACAGCACGATTTTAAAAGCAATGTATTTCTACTGGTAACTTGTTTCGTGCCTGCAGGCTGCAGCACGTCTTTTTCTCCGGTCGGGTCGTGGAAGACCGGAAGCTGTGTGGTTCATAAAAACATGTTCTTACTCAATATCAAGCCACAGTTATTGCTTTTATTTTAAATCGTATAATTTCGGACTTTTGTTGCCGTCTGTGAGGAAAATAAATGGGGCTCAGAGCCTCAGGATACTGAAATCTGTATTTTTAAATATTTCTTTCCTTCTAATTTGTTATTCTTTTCAAAATAACACACTGTTATTTACTCACCAATAACACACAATTATCCTTGCTATTATTTATTGGTTTAATTCCATAATCTCGGGCTTTTTTGGCGTCCGTCAGGAACTGAATTTCAAAATAAAAATAACCGGAAACAGACGTAGGCCTATAAGGGACATTTCGAACATCATTGCGATTGTCAACATTTCTGAGTTTAGGATGGCCGAAGACACTACACTACCCATAATCCCCAGCTATCGTTTAGGACTACAGTCTTTACGCAGAGCGTCAAACAGCTGTGTGAAATGGAACGAAACCACGCCAGACTATCCAAAACTGGAATCGAACACCCCCCCAGAACTACACATGCTGGTTATTGTGTTTCGCAAAATGTTCTATGGGACGTCTCTACTGAACGTTTTCGTTTTCCCCACAATTAGAAGTTGCCATTATTAAACACATTGGTGTTATCAAATGTAAAACATATAATTAATAAATGGGTGAAAATCGCTTGTGTCCATAATGAGCAGCATTAATATATAGCATTAATATATACCCACATGACAGCTCATTGCTACTTTGTAATTCTACTCCACTACAATTCAGAGGTTAACCTGGTATTTTTACTCCACTGCATTTATTTGAGTTACTTTGCAGATTCTGATTAATTATGTGAAATATATAAACAACCCTTAAATCAGACTTTAGTTACACCTGAGTAAAATTCAGGTAAGCTGATTGTCAAGTGCCAACAATCAGGAGAGATATTTGATAGTTGGTGCTTGAGAAGACTAAACATGTATCTGCAATTGACATGAATGGAAACAAGTAATAAAGTATATTCATTACTCGTTATTCTCTACTAATAGTTAATTAAAGACTGTATATTATGGCTATTTTGCACATCCCCTTCAAGATTTTCAAAGGTTTATTGACATATCACACACAACTACGGTGTAGTTATGCAATGAATGAAAAACTTGGGTCACAGGTTCCTCAACAGTGCATTACAAGACATCTATCAATATGTGTGTACCTCCACCATTAAACTGTCATATTCTGCACATTTCTTATTCTATCTACATACATAAGAGTATAATTAATGTGTATAATATCAGTTAAAATAAGTGCTTCAACATAGTTAACATTGCAGGAAAGCAATATATTAGACGTTAATTACTTTGTCAGGCTTAATATTTAATGTTTAAATAAAGGTTAATCCGTTTTTCTGTTTTGCACCTCCTCCTATTAATATCTTTGTACATCCTGCACTAAACTGTTTTATTGTAGAGATCACTTATAGTATCTTCTTGATTTTTTATATTCTATATTTCTATATTTATACTTTCCCCCTATGAAAGTATGTACTCTTAATATTTTTTTAATCGAATATAACACATAAAAACAATAATTCAATAACGTGCTTTAACCACTAGGAGGTGCACACAAG
Source organism: Pseudochaenichthys georgianus (assembly GCF_902827115.2). Classification (NCBI taxonomy): domain Eukaryota; kingdom Metazoa; phylum Chordata; class Actinopteri; order Perciformes; family Channichthyidae; genus Pseudochaenichthys; species Pseudochaenichthys georgianus. The sequence goes on from NC_047505.1 coordinate 21,311,561, forward strand.
GTACACACAGCCATAACAACTTTGTATTATTAGTGTGTATGTACAACATCTGAAGATGTATAGTTTTATGCATGCTTTCACATCATTTTACAGCATATTGCTATACTATTTCAGACTCAGTATTTACATTCTTACATTCAAAGAAAATCAGTAATATCTTTAAAAACTACAGTCCTTTTCTATCAGCTGTGCACCGTTATGGTGTAAATATAACCTATCTATGAATTAGATCAAATGTAAAAGTCAGCCGAATTAGTGTTGATACTGCCAGGAGACGTATTGTGTGAAGAGAAATTGAAGATGTTGTTTAATTGTTGATATATTTATGATCCACGTCAAGTATTCAGTTTCGGCGCCATTTCTTCCAGTTTTTCCAAAGGTCTTCTCATCAGGGCTCTCTAAATAAAGAACTACGGCAGATCTGTAATATGTAATGCAGCCGAACCGTGTATTACAATGCCGTTATGTGATGACTTTCAAAGAGAAAAGCAAGAGCACTCGGAATTAAGTATTATTTTATAGTTTTAAAATGTTTTCCGGATTTCATATAATATAAACACCAACTCCCAGCATGCATTGCGGCTAACACATCCAATCAGAGAGCTTAAAACCATAGCTGAGGATCTTGGGTAATCGCTCGAAATGCCTACGTCTGTTTCCGGTTATATTTATTTTGAAATTCAGTTCCTGACGGACGCCAAAAAAGCCCGAGATTATGGAATCAAACCAATAAATAAAAGCAAGGATAATTGTGTGTTATTGGTGAGTAAATAACAGTGTGTTATTTTGAAAAGAATAACAAATTAGAAGGAAAAAAAGATTTAAAAAATACAGATTTCAGTATCCTGAGGCTCTGAGCCCCATTTATTTTCCTCACAGACGGCAACAAAAGTCCGAAATTATACGATTTAAAATAAAAGCAATAACTGTGGCTTGATATTGAGTAAGAACATGTTTTTATGAACCACACAGCTTCCGGTCTTCCACGACCCGACCGGAGAAAAAGACGTGCTGCAGCCTGCAGGCACGAAACACGTTACCAGTAGAAATACATTGCTTTTAAAATCGTGCTGTGCAACACGAAAAAAAAAGGGGCAAATCGTGATGGTGAACACGAATCAATAGATTAAAAATCGTGTTGGTGAACACGAAATGCCGTGAGACTGGGTTGAATCACAACATGAAAGAGTGAAGGGTCTCCGGGCTCAGTGAGGTAGAGAGATGTGTGTGAGAGGAAAACCTTGTCTTGTCAGCACTGGTGAAAGTCTGCAGCTTCTCCAAGAGAGCAGTGTCAATCATTGTCAGGCCCAGCTGACAGGGTTAACTGATCTGTTATGCAGTATGTGCACTTTGCAGGCAGACCCAGGGGATGTGCCAAGTGTAGTTAAAGAACTGCATCGCTGTTAGCAGAACTACCAATGACCTCCAGATCTCATTGGGTGTACCTATATGAGTGTATACACTCCAAATACACACAGCTAGAATGGATGTTGAATGGATCAGCAACGACAAGTTTTTGGGTGAATTGCAAAAATGTCAGTCCTTAAATTAAGCAGCAGATTACTGACAAAGAATGTATAAGGTAACACTTACTGCTATTGTAATACTTGACATTTGATCTATATATGAACTTAGTTTTCTTATGAAACTAGGTTAAGAATTTGAATTTTAAAACGCATAGAAAATTGATCTCACTAAAGTAGGTGCTGTCGAGAAGCTCAGTTTATGCAGCTGGAAGTCATGCAGCAATGAAAACAACCTTGTTTCCAGACAGAAATTTAAATTCATTCATTTCTACTGTAAAACCCAGTTTGTTGGTTTACAGTTACATTTAAGTGGGTCAACAACAAAAAAAGGAAACAGTTTGGGAACTCAAGTTACCAACGGCTTAGAGCGACACACAGGCATGAGGAGGAAGGCAAACAGCTTACTCCCCTATCTCTCCATTCTCTCCCACACTGGATTAAAGGAAGATAGGGGAAGTTGGGCATGGAAATGGAATGATTTATTTAAGACAGGTCGCTCCACAGGGAGTAAGCACTGTCCTTGGGGATACCCCTATATTCTGTATACTGCTATCTCTGTCTCTATCTTCATCTCACGCACGCACTGCACACACATGGCACTCATGCATTTAAATAGAAAAATAAGTGATAAAGAAGCAACATAGTGCGTGATGTGACATGTCTTGATGAATTTGTCCGCAGTGTTGTTAGTCATTTCAGTCTGACTTATTTGCTGTCATAGTGATTCATTTTCATGCAGCGTCCAGGTTTCATCTTTTTGAGCTTGTGTAGATAAATGCGCTTCTGATTGAAACGGGGCCTGTATGCATTTAAACTGATACTTAATTTGGGAAGATGATTATGTGAAATTATGAATAATCTCTCGCTGTGGTAACCTGGAGCTCGATGGAATCATTTTTACAGCAGGCAGCGTGTTTTATGTTTCTTGTGGAACAGAAACATAACACATAAGTTATAACAAGCAACCAGTTATACAAATGTAACACAATTGTTAGCTAACTCAACCAGGCAGTATAATTTGCATACGCACATTTAGCAAGAGGCTATGTAACATTTCAGTTTCAGTCTTAACCTCGGACGTCATGGGATAACAGTTATTTATTTGTCAGACAATTGTTGCATGATACATAAAATACCCAGCAGAGTGGCTGTTCCAAAGAGAACATCCACTTCAAATCAGATTTCAAAAGCCATTATGGTCTTGAAGGAAGCAGTTTAGCCAATGTTGATGTGCTATAAACTTGCAGTCTCTCCAATATCCAGCAAGGGATGACTCCACTGGTTACTAAAATAAGTTCAGGTGTATAAAAGTCTATGAGGAAATATACCTCTCACATGGTTTGGTACCTCAGTAAACATTGTAAACATGAGTTTAGCGTCCCTATCGCTAGTTTCAAATCTTCTCCAATGCAGCATGATGTTTTCTTTTGTCAACCATGGTGGTCTGGGTGCTCGCCGTGTTTATGCCTTAGAACAAATACCCTTTCAAAGTGTTTCTTTAGTTCATTAATGGTAATTGTAATATGTTGGTGGCTTACAAATGTATTCTTAAGTGTCCCATTGTTCTTAGCTCCTCCCTAGTTTCCAACATCAAACTCAGGGTCTTAAAAACCATGGTCAACAAAAGAATAGGCGACTTCACTGTGAATACGTACATTTCTAATTCAGTATAGGATATGAATACCTAATAAAGCAGGATGCAAACTGCCAAGACAAAACCTGTTTCTTCAATTCTTAAAAGAGTAAAACACTACAGTACATCCTTCAACAGTTTTCAATACGAGTCTCATTTAGTGCCAGGTAGTCCTTGAAGACACGTGACAACTTCACGTGCCTCATAGCACCTAATGCTTCCGAAAAGTATTACATTTTTCATTTGTATTTATCAACAATTGACCTTTCAGCAGATGAGTTTGGTAAATGTGTGTTAAAGTCTCACCAGAAGTGCTGCCTTTGGCATTGTTATCACAAATTCTTAATTGTATTAAAGATTTTGTGGAAATTGCAGACAGTTGTTAATTGGTTTATGTTTCATATCTCAAATATAGGTCGTCCTCTGTTTCCTCAGTCCTTTTATAACCTCATTATGAATATTGAACCGTATGTGTAGAGGCTTCTTCCTCACTTTAAGATTATTCTCTGAATACTCACATACTTATATGAATAACAACGAGTAAGGTTAAATTCCCCCAACACTGATTTTATTAATCTTGCAAACTCTGGGAGATTCAAGTAACTTTATCGCTTTTGCAATAATGTCTGAACTTTTAATAAGAAGGTCAAATGTATTTTATATGGAAACTGTAGCACCATACAATTCATTTGAGTCTGGTGAGGATTTCAAGGACCACGTATAAACAGTTGTTATGAATTTCCCATCACGTTAACTCACCTCAAAACAGGAAATAACACAAGAAAATACAACTTTGTATTATCTTTTATATCATTTAAAAAATGTGATTATCATATTATATCATAGGATGCAAAAACAAGTTTAAATAATTTCCGTTTGCCCTCAATCTGATCCTGTCCATAGCAGCTAGATTAATTCCAAAAAGATTCTCAAATATTCAATGTTTTTTACCAGTTTGTAGCAGCAAAATTGAGCTTTAGAAACGACACCGACATGTTTTATCACCTAAAAACTGTTAATTGGCCTAACTTTAAGGTAGAGAACAATTCATTTGAAACATTCTGCTGACAATGAGAAACATTGGCGTTAAATAAGAGTAATTTTCTTAGCCATTGGTTGAAATAAAGTCCTATTGTTTGGAAACCTTGGGAATATCCATAAAATGCTGTTTGATGTGTTCATGTTTTGGAAATAATGGAATGCATTATGGCAACAAAGGAAAAATACATACTCCATGCAGTAGATATTTGACTTTATTCCTAATGCATGGCAGAGGTGGTCTGTGGCTACAGCAGCATAACTGTAAAGATAAAAGATCACCATTATCACTTGAGTGACAGGGGAGGATTTTCTTGAAATTGGAGGCAAAAACGACTGAAGAGTAACATGCCGCAACCATGGGAGCTGCCAAACTGCAAGACTTAACAGAGCAAGATTGAGCTGCTGGCACCCTCTGCTCTCACTCATGCAGAACATTTCCTTTGTCATAATGATGAACCCAGAACTTTGCAATGAGCAATTACCAAAGCACACACAGCGCGCAGACTGCCGGTAGGGTTTTACATGTAGATAATGTCCTTTTGAAAGATGTCAAGGACAGCTAGGAGGTAAGAAAACCAGCAGACTAACAAAAGGAGTGACTGCATAAACAACATGCATTGTACTAAATAGGAGAGTCATGAGCATGCAGAATATTAAGGAGGGGGGTACTAAAAACCACTAGAGTATCTTTAGTTTAAAGCAAAGTGGTTTGCCGCCCACCATCAAATAGTCTAAAATATGAGATTTAATCACAGAAATTCTTCAAAAGAATAAACATGAAGTAATGAACACCATTGGCTTTAATACTTGAAACACGTCTGAGAGATTCAAAAAATATTTTTTCTAAGATGAGGTAGATTCCTTCTTTTTTTGTTGTTGCTGTTTCTACTTGAAGTTGAATGTGTGATGACTGCAGGGAAACTTTATTTGGAGAATTTTCTATGCAAGGAAGACATGCCGAGTGTTTCGCCCAGTTGCTCCAGCACAGCCTTTCCTCCCACCAGTGAGCTGCAGTTAGGGAGGAAGAGCTGTTGTTTTTTTTCGTTGCAATTACTTTGCAAAGGTTTTTACAGCCTTTCTGCTGCACTCAAACCTGAACGGGTAAATGAGTAAATGTCAGTTCAGGCTCTCTGAGTTTTCTCAGGAATAATCAATTTGGCTTGAAACCAGGTGATGTGCACATCTGTCCCTTACCTTTATTCCTGCTAACATGTTTCGTGACATTTACTTGCTTCTCAGAATCAAAAATAAAATATGTTTATCACCAAGATAATTTACTTTGAGATACGATAACAAAACTTCAAAGAGAAAATATCATGCCAATTCATAATAATAATACATGAGACTTGTATAGCGCTTTTCTAGAAACTCAAAGACACTTTGACATAAACAAATTATAAAAAAAACTAAAACTACAAAAGAGATACAGAAAATAGGGGGGGGGGGTGGCCAGTGGTTGAATGCAGTGTTGAACAGGTGGGTTTTGAGTGATGTTTTGAATGCTGTGAGGGTGGATGAATCTCTGATGGATTGGGGTAGTGAGTTCCAGAGGGTGGGTGCAGCAACGGAGAAGGCTCTGCCTCCCCAGGACTTGAGGTTGGTCCGGGTGGGGAGGGACAGGAGGTTGGCAGCAGCAGAGCGGGGGGAGCGAGTGGGTGTGTGTCTGTGGAGGAGGTCAGTCAGGTAGGATGGGGCCAGATTATGGAGGATTTTGTACAGAATTTTCTGGGGGATGGGGAGCCAGTGGAGCTTGATGAGGAGGGGTGTAATGTGTTCACAGATTCGGGTGTGGGTGAGTAGACTGGCGGATCTTTCAGGTGAACCATAGAGGAGGCTGTTGCAATAGTCCAGACGGGAGGTGATGAAGGTGTGGATGAGGGTTTCTGCAGCAGTGGGGGAGAGGGATGGACGTAGACGGGCGATGTTTTTGAGGTGGAAGAAGGCTGTCTTGGTGATCTGTTAGATGTATTTGTTGTAGAGGGTTTGGTCACATATGATGCCTAGGTTCCGGATGTGTTTGAACTGGGAAGCTGTCTATGTTGAGGGTCAAGTTATGGATAGGTGTGGTGAGCTTTTTTGGTCCAATATTATCTCAGATCTATCACAGTTGAGTTTGAGGAAATTGAGTTGGAGCCAGGATTTTATTTCAGTGATGCAGTTTGTCAGGATGGAGTGGGTAGCAGTGGAGATGGACTTGGTGGAGATGAGAAGCTGGATGTCGTCGGCAAAGCAGTGAAATTGAAGTCCATGACGGCGGATTAAATAACCAAGGGGAAGCAGGTAGAGGATGAAGAGGAGGGGGTCGAGAACTGAACCTTGGGGGACACCTTGGGGGAGAGGAGCGGTGGGGGATTTGCAGTTATTGATGTAGATCAGGGGTCACCAACCTTTCTTCATCTGAGAGCTACTTTGAAAAAATGAAAGTGGCCAAGAGCTACTTGCATCACATCGCTTACATTTACTCACATAGCCCTCATCAGTTGAATGAAGCTACTTTTGTACACGTGTGAAATTGCAATACCTAAAGCTTGTCAAAAATCTTAACTTCACATCAAGGTCCAAGGAAATGACAATTTATCACATATTATTATGGCCCACATAGTGAGCACATGACTGAAAATGTACATGTATGTCCTTAATCACCACCTTACAAGCATTTCACTCTTTTTTACAGTCAGTGAGATGAATGGCGCTGCATGGAGTCCACCATACAGGTGTATGCTGGAGTGTACCCACTTAGGTTCACTCTAATAGAGTCATTGAACTGTTCATCAATCAGTCTTGTTCTGTATTTATATTTCATGACATTCATGCCAGAAAAAGCTGCTTCACAAAGGTATGTGAGGTATCACGGAAGCTTTTTCCTCCTGCCTTCACAAACTTTACACACGTATTTATCAACTGAAAATAGCAAAAAATCTGACGAGTTTTTCAAAAAAACACAAATCCCTGTGTCTGTGCCGCTGTCACGTCTGTTCCTTAATCTGTGCGTCACCGACCAATTTGATATTCATGTCACAGAAAACATTCAAAAACAAAATATCGTTATTGTCCAGCTGCGGCCGAAAAATCAAGAAGCAACGTTACAACGCTATAATCGATAATCGAGCGACGAGCTACTGAAAAGCTGTAGCTCGCGATCGACGTGTTGGAGACCCCTGATGTAGATTAACTGGTTTCTGTCAGAGAGGTATGATGTGAACCAAGAGAGGGCAGTGCCGGTGATGTTGAAGGTGATTTCAAGACGAGTGAGGAGGATGGAGTGATTGATGGTGTCGAAGGCAGCGCTGAAGTCAAGGAGGATGAGGATGTTGTGGTTACCGGCGTCGGAGGAGAGGAGAAGGTCATTTGTGATTTTGAGGAGTGCGGTTTTGGTATTGTGGTTTGAGCGGAATCCGGATTGAAACGTTTCATAGAGGTTATTGGCAGAGAGATGATGTTGAGTTGTGACAGTGCGTTCCAGAACTTTTGACAGAAAGAGTAGGTTCGAGATTGGTCTGACGTTATTAGGGTTGTCAGTAGGGCTGAACAATATACCGTGTCATGGCGATAACCGCGATATGCGCATGCGCGATATTCACACCACAGGGACGTGCGGTTTTATTAATTTTTCTTAAAAATGCTAACGATCCGATCTCGCGACAGGGGAAGCAAACACAGACATTACAACACGTACCTTTACGGAGATTTTACGGGAGATCGTCTCACCGTAGCTGTCAATCTGATCAAAAGACGTGTTCAATGGCATTAAAACGAGAAAAAAACCTATGGATTAACCGATTCAGCCGCGTTTTTTCTCGTTTTAATGCCATTGAACACGTCCTTTGATCAGATTGACAGCTATGGTGAGACGATCTCCCCTAAACTCCGTAAAGGTACGTGTTGTGATGTTTGTGTTTGCTTCCCCTGTCGCGAGTTTGGATCACTTAGGGATGAGACTATATACCTAAATAATCTGTGGAACCTCGGCTTTAATCGGATATCTTGTATGTGCAGCTACGATAAGTAATAAGGGTACTTTTATCTTGAGTTCTGTGCCACTGTCCGTTAGCATTTTTCGCTCAGGGGTCATTTAGATGCTTCTTATGAGACTTGAGTTTGGTTTTGGTAAAAATGGTTTATATCGTCAGTTAGCTGAGATTATTTCCGTTAATCTGGTATAACACATTAATAGATTCTTAAATATTAAGATCCCCTGAGACACAGTGTCAAAAAGTAAAGTACCCGCCGGCACCTTGGGGCTTAACAGGTTAAAAAAAACGCAATATATATCGCAGGGGAACAAAAAACCGCAATGTCAGTTTTTTTCAATATCGTGCAGCCCTAGTTGTCAGGGTTGAGTCCGGGTTTTTTCAGAATAGAGGTGATAGCAGCTACTGTATTTTGAGGGATGGTGGGACGGTGCCAGAAGACAGGGAGGAGTTGATAGCTGTAGTGATGAGTGAAGAGAGAGTAGGAAGGCAGGCCTTAACAAAGCTGGAGGCGAAGGGGACCAGGGTGCAGGTGGCAGTTTTCATTCCTGTGAGGATATCAGAGAGGTTAATAGGGGGAGACAGGGGAGAACTGGGACAGGGGTTGGCAGGATAAGGGGGGACAGGTGGCTTGAGGGGGAGCTGGTGTGGTAGTGGTTAAGCTACGTGAAACACAGCTTAGTTTACGGAAGTTGCGTTTGTGCTTTGGTGGTGGGGTGGGAATGTTGATGGTCATGGTGATGGCTAAGTGGTCGGAGAGGTAGAGGTCTGAGCCAGAGAGATGGTAAAGGTTTAGTCCAGTCGAGCAAACAAGGTCCAGAATGTGGCCACGGTTATGGGTAGGAGAGTTGACATGTTGAATGAGTTTGAAGCAATTAAGCATATCCGTGAAGTCTGCAGTTATTGTAGAGTCAGTGGAGTCCATGTGGATGTTGAAATCACCAAGTAGGAGAACTGAGGTGGAGAAAGAACAGAGCTGGGTCAGAAATTCAGAGAAATCAGAGAGGAATGAAGGGTTTGGTTTGGGAGGGCGGTAGACAACTGCCAGGACTGACTGTGTGTGACCGGAGAGTTTAAAAGCCAGGTGTTCAAATGAAGGAGCAGATGAGATGGGGATGAGGCTGGTTTTAATGTCCTGTCGGTGTATTACGTCAATTCCACCACCTCGGCCCTCCGAGCGTGGTTTATTTATGTATGAGTATACATTGGGTGTAGTGAGGTTGAGTGAGAGATAATCCAGAGGTTGTTGCCAGGTTTCTGTCACACAGAGAAAGTCCAGTGTATTGTCCAGAATTAAGTCATTGAGAATGTGGCTTTTATTGTTGAGGGACCGGGTATTGAACAGAGTGAACTTCATATTGCTTTTTGTTATATTTGTATTTTGTGTAATGTTTACATGCTTTAATGTTCAGAAAGGTCTTTGTTTTTCTCGTACTGCCTGTGCTGCTCTTTTAACCCTCTGTCTGAAACCAGAGCCCAGTCTGTTCTGATTGGATTGTTGAACAGATCTGCTCCGATTGGTCAACTGCTAAGAGACGTCCCACACCTTCGCATACCATGTACAATGTGTTGGAGCGCTAGCCAATAGAAGTGTACATTTTACATAGTGATGTCACTATGGGGGGGAGTATGTGGGAGAGAAACCCCCCTTTTAAGGGGAACTTTGGGATTTTAGCCTTTGCAGACCATTTGTATTCACAAATACCTATATCACACAAAAAGGAAAGGGAAAACCCTAAAAAGCTAAATATGGCCTCTTTAACAATTTGTTTCAGGAGTTAAAATATCTATTGGAATCAGAATCTGATTTAGATCCCATACACAGAAGTAAGTTTCGAACTCATCAAATGATAATTTGGCTTGGACTCAGTTTCAACACAATCCAACTCAGTTTGTGTGGGTTTGCATCAGATTTGTTGGTACCAATCTCAACTTAACCATCTTTGGCCAACAACACCCCCGGAAAGTGTGAGTCAGCTGCAGTGTCTAACACACAGCTGCTATTCTAAATCTGCAAAAAGAGCAAGCAAACCACATCACCATATGACTGCCTGCCTAGCAGCCGTTTGAGCCTGTGACTCATAGCTGCAGAGCCAGAGCTGCAGAATGAGGGGACGAACTGTATGACAATGCCAGCTTGTACTTGACAGATGACAGTTAATATCATAATGAGTAGGGCTTGGTATGCAATGATTTGATGATACTATTTCCAGTGTATCATTTGAGTTTCGAAGCATGCTGTACAATACCTTTCTTTTGAGAGGGATACACTTTTTTTCTACAAAAAGCTTTTTTATCAAACCAAAGAAGTCAAAGTTTTTAAATATACATGTTGTCTTGCCAAAAGACAGCCACTACAATTGTGTTTCAATGTATTTCAATAAATAAATATCATATAATTTGTAGCTGGCCATGGCATAACCTGAACAATCACCTAACCTGCTCCATACATAATATAGGATGCTAAATACAGAAGTTGGTCCCCTGAAGCTTCACTGCTACTACCCACTGCTCAGGATCTGTTAAATTCAGAGGTAACATATATTGACAAAAATATATTAAAAATCGAATAATTGGAAATCCTCCATTTTAGCGTTATTTTAAATACAGCAGGATGCTGTATGTTTCCGATGTTTCGAAGCATTGATTTGGAACCCATTACTTTGAGGTCTATAATTTAAAAAAAATATTTTTAAAAAGTGCATAGTGGGGATTATTCAATCAAACTTGCTCACATATAAGGCAGGTATGTTATTAAAGCCCTGTGGAAAATGTGGACAAAAACACTCTGTGGCGCTACTAAAGGTCAAAAACTCACAGGGAACCTCAAAGCTGATGTGACAACAAATGTCAACCTACTGCAGACGTTGTGGCCTTAGCATGGCTTGGGTGAGAGAGACACCATGTAAACATGTTTGTCAGCATAGTGGCAGTGAGGATCAGGGACGACACACATCATCTTGTGTGCAGCAGACCTTAATTGAATCAATGTTGAGCCTAATTGTGATATCAACTCAGTATGCAGCATTCCCAGACTCTATGTACTAGACACTAATAGCATTTTAAAAAATACTACATTTTTAAATATGAAAGTCAACATTTCTAAAGTGATCAATATTGTAAAATATGTGGGTTTATAAATATGTTTAACAATACTAGTAGTCCTACTTTCTACATTTTTCTCAGCAGTTTTTAGTTACGTACAATTATTCAAAATATGATCTAAATCGCAATATTTAGTACAATTATAAGTGTCTGAAACATATCGCATTAGCAATGAATCACAATACGTTATTTTTCCAAATTATGCAGCCCTATTAGTTTCCTCTCAAAATGTGTTAATCTATCTGAAGAGTCTGCAGCGCATTATTTGTATTTAGTGCTCATGCCAAAAATAGTTAACCCTTTGTGTAGTGAGTCAAAGGAAACTGCATTGTTTGGAGGGAGGAGGTGATGGTGGATGGTAGCAGGTAATGTTATGTTTTCTTATTTAGAACTGTAAACAAAATGATGACCTTAAAACGGCTGTAGTATATATTGTGTACAGTCCATCACATGACAATGCTTAGGGGTTGCCTGTAGTGATGCACCTGCAGAGGATTATCCTGCAATTGTACACCGTTAGTGAGATTTAACTAATTGATCACTCTCAGTGCTCTCATAGCATTGTTTTCATCCACATCAGGCAGCTGTCTTCAGAACAAAATCTCACTGCTCAGCGGCACAAGAAAACAGTTAGCACCGAGCTGGTGAGCAAAGTGGAGCATAAGCTGCTAAAGAGCGAGATTTCCCTCAGGAGTTGGCAGAGTAACCTTTGGTAATTCAAGTAAATGTTGATGCTCGTACTTTTACTTTAATAACATTTTCAATGCACGCTCCTACCTGTAACAGAATATATATATATATATATATATATATATATATTATGGGGCATTACTCCTTTTACTGTGTATGTAATAGTTATGCATTAAGTAAAGGACATTTACTTAATCATTGCCATTTGAGGCTTTGATGTACTACTATTGAGAAAAGCATAGACTTGAATAATGACTGGCCATGCGACTTGCTGGTAACATGTAATGAACCCGTGTGGGTCCAGCAGAACTGAGGCGTTGTATCAAACTTCCTCTGGTTACACACAGCCAGAGTAAACCTTCTGGTTAAATACTATGTGTTACCCATCTGCCCCAAAATAGAATCTAATTTGATGCAATCTCGAGTGTCAATCAGTCTTAACAGCAAAGAGCCTTACAGTGCACACTGAGTTTTCTGTTAACATCAAACGTCCTCTCATTCCATGCCACATGTTTCCTGCCACTTGCTGAGTTTCCAATCTTTGCACTCTACCACTACACTAAGTGCACCCTCGCCAGAGAAAGAAGCCTGTAGGGGTGTGTGTTGGTCTTAAAATGTGTGTGTTTGTGTGCATTGATGGTGCATTTGTTTGTGTTGCACATGAGGGAGCATGCTCGCTTTCTAAAAAGACCTCACAGTTTAATGGAATTGTGCACGGTGAATGTGAGACAAGACCAAGAAATGAGCCTTATGCAACCCCAAGGGGACCACTTTTCTTTTCACTGAGCTGTGTGTGGAGAATAGACCAAATATGAACACCAAATGCTGCTTTTGTGAAATAGCAGTGAAGCAGGAGCATGCTCATTTTCTATCAAAATAAAATCTATATGAGCAGAGTAAATAGGGTAGTTCCATTATGATGCTAAAAGACAACATAAAAGGTATAGTGTTGAACCTTATCTGTATAGGACTATAAGCATTAATGTAATGGTAATGGAAAAATCCATCCTGAAGCAATTGAATGCTCTTATAAAAGAACTATTATGGTCAATACCATATCTGCTTGATGTTGATATAAGTGGGAACATTATGAAATCAGTATAAAAAGGGGATTATGTATTAGCAAGTTTTGAAGTCACTAAAAAAAGGCCTTCTTTAAAAAAGTAGCCATTTTGTATCAACACTCAATTTGAAAGATAATGGTAAAATGCAAAGAAGAACTGGCAGAGGGAACAATTTATTTGCTTTAATAGACCATAATGTAATGCAGCCACTAGGTATTTCAGTAGGGGGCTAATCCGCAGGCTTGCCCCAGTGTTCAAGACCTCATTGGCGAGACATTTATATTCATATACGCCCACCTTTGATTGAAAGTAATAAGTTCATGCCCCCCTTCTCTCCAGGTTGTTCAGTCGATTTGGGTGACAAAGTAAATCACAAACTGAAGCAGAAGTGTTTCAGCCAAGTCAAGGGGAAGTGGGATTGCCACACAATTAAATTACAAATTTAAATAAAACACTTCATCACAAAATAACTCCTGAACGTCAGTGAATATCTCAAAGTGATGATATCAGCCGGAGTCTATGAAAGCTGATTCATCCTTTTGCAAGCGAATAACTGCGGGGACAATAGTAATTGCAGCTTCTCTAATGGATTAATCAACACTCCTTTTGGGAGGCATTTTTGTGAAAGAAGTGATGACAGTCTGGTGGTGAAATGACACAGTCAAGTGGAAAACAGTCCAAAAGCTATACTGGAGCCTGGAAGTGTAAGAAGCATCAATGTGAACGTCAAACAAATCTTGTTTTTTTCAATAATGCAAGGTGTCGAAGACCTTGGAGCGAGATGAGAGCATTATTACGACAACGTTTACATTACTCTTCATACAAATGTATTGCTGAAATAAAAAGGGGGGACCATGGCAAGGACATCTCAAGACACTACATTTTAAGTATGTAACACTTCTATAGGGGCTGTGGAATAAAACAAATCTTAACTGTGTATCAAAATTTAGAAGAAAACAGCAGAAACGTTTCAAGTAGATACTTGCCATACAGTTTTTTGTTGGAGACATTCATGGATTATATGAAATATAAGCAGTCCATGAAAACTTTTTAAAGAGAGTGGATAGAGCAAACGCAATGCTTTTTAACTTAACAATGAACCATCAACAATTCAAAGAAAAAGCAGGCTCAAGTTTAAAGAGCCTGTGACACGAGTTTCTCCCATCATCCAAACCCATCAATTTGAGTAAATATTGTCCCCTTGAAAACCGTTACTGAACTGATTTTGGATATTTGTACTTCTCGGGGATTCTTCAAGTCCCGCCAAATTATGTGTGACGTCATTGCGGGCACAGCGTTCCAGCTGCACCATTCAGGATCCCAGCATCTGCATGTAAACGCACGATGGCGCACACAGCAGCAAGCTCAGACAGCGATGACAGTTTAATTTTGAACGTGTGTGAACCAGTGGTGGACTGGGACTAAAAATCATCCCGGGACTCTCGACCGGCCCACTTCGGTACCGCTAGTAAATTGTCAACGGGGGGAGTGGGGGATGTGCTAGTGACTTATCCGACCGGCCCACTTCGGTACCGGCCCATCGGGCCGAATCCCGATGGGCCGGTCCGCCACTGCACCCAGCCCAGCCCACGTAAACTGTCAACGGGGGGAGCCTCGCTCCAGGGAAATGGTGGACCTAGTGTCCCGATCGGAGTGGGAATAATAATAATAATAATAATAATCCGTGCATTTTATCCATTAATTTCCCCAACATTGTGGTAAAAAAACCACACGTTTAATCCATGTTGGTGTACTACAACTACAAAAAGCATCGGTTTGTTTTCTAATCAGGAAATGCAGACCGGCTCAAACAAACAATTTTTAAATCATCATCCTCACGATCATTTAATGTATCATATGTTCGCCGAATTGACATGAAAGCACTAATAAATGTAGTTGCATCCACTTGAGTTTACGACTACAAAAATAATCGATTTGTTTTTATATCACATCCGACGGGAGGAAATTCAGCAGCTCCGATTTTAATCCTAATTTAATTATCTTCACCACGATCATTTATGTTTATATGTTCGCCAAATTGACATGAAAGCACTGACAAATATGAATATACTGTAGTCAACTTCATTACAACGTTATTAACGTGCCTAAACTCAGTAATTCACAATTTCTACGCATGACAACACACTTTGTCCGTGTTTGGCTCTCGCCGCACAGTGAAGCATTCCCGCATTGACGTCACTTCCGGCTTCCCCCAAAACTTCAAAATGAGTCGAAGGAATTTCCCCGCGATGTTCGAAATTATTGATATTTAACGGAACGGTATCGCATCTTCTTTTTTAAACTGATGGTTCAAGATGACTAGTAGCCCAATGTTTAATTGCACAACAGTTGTTGGGAGGCTGTCACAGGCTCTTTAACTATTGACTTTCAAGCCAAAAAAACAGAATTGAATACAAATTCTCAAAAATCTTAAAGTATTTATAAACTAGGACGAAAACCAAAATCAGGAATAATAACATGTTTGATGTCTATCAAATTAACTTATAAATACTAAGTAGGTAATTATCCAAAGTAATTAAGATTTATTATCTTCTTTTTTTCCAATTTGGTGAATTAAGCAAAATTGAGAGTTAATGAGCATTTGCAGAAAATAATATAATGTGTTAACATCTCTTCACCTAAGTAATTACAAATAAAAACAAATCGACCGAACAAGTGTATTCCAGTAGTAATTGCAAACTAATGCAGAGCTTATTAAAGACCCGTCTTTAAATCTGTTATAAAATGTAAGAAATTACCCATTTTCACTTCCCTCCTGTCTTTTTCAAAAACTCAAATGATAAGCCTCCACTTCTCTCCATGAGAAACGTCACACTTGTGTTTCATCTTACAACATTTATTAATATGGAAATCCCATTTATTCATATCTCAACGACTAGCAAACATTGTACATATGTTGAAAACTGTGAATGATCATGCATGAATAACAAAGAGCAGTGTAGCAGCATGCAATCACAACACAAGATTGTTGTGATGGATATCGCTAAATGGAAGTACAGATTCAGATTCACAGAATCTACACCCTTTGGGCTTATGAAACTTCCTCTCTAAAGCATCTCGCTTTCTTACAGAGACTTATATTATGCATGTAATCATCCATTGTAAAATAATGTTTTTGGCACTAATGTCTACAGATACAATAATATAATATAAAGATAATAAACTACTGATGTTGTCTACCCTTGCTTCAACAGAGGAAATTAAAGTATACAATCTAATACAAAAAATCAGCTCAAATGAAGAGAGTCTGCCACCCAGTGCATCTATCTCATTCTACCACTGTGCTGTCGAGAAGAGACAGGAAGCACTGGCTCGGGAGCACAATTAATTACACCATGATATTTTTCCAGGGGGAAATGCTGAAAACAAGGTTTGCCGTGTGAATGACAGCATCTCTAATTTGTTATGACCTATAGGCATAGACAATTTGGAAGTTCCAGCTTCATGGCCACTGAACATTATCATGAATGTATTTTACTGATCTATTAAGAGCGCTGATGGCTTGTTCTTTTAGTTTGTGTTATTTATGAGACAAATGTATAGCTGTATAATGAGGATGTTTCAAATTGCTTCTGACATTTCTCTCTCATGAGCTGAGAATTTATACTTAATTACCGATGTATCAGAAATGGCATGTGTATTTTAGGACTGCATTCAGGACCACTGCTAATTGGTACGTGTCTACTCTCAAACATTTAATTTTAACTAGCAGGTATCAGCAAAATTGAAAGATTTGGGTTACTCCCTTTTCCAGTGAGATGTGACACTATCAAGTAACAAAATCCTCTTCAGTGCCTCCATCGATTTCTGATTAACCGAATAACTGCAAACTAATTCAGATAGGCTCAAGTATCTAAATTACAACAAGTCCCCCAACTCATACGACCAATTAGGTCGATTGTTCAAGCCCTTATTACGACCTAATAGGTTGATTGTTCAAGCCCTTATTATGACCAAATAGGTTGATTGTTCAAGCCCTTATTACGACCAAATAGGTAGCTTGTTCGAGAACTTATTACGACCTATACTGTAATCACGTTTTAAAGTGTTTGACCTCTAGTGCTTCTGTTGACTGCAAACGCTCCAGAGGGTCGTATATTCACAAATAACCCTCTCTGGAAAATCCTAAATTGTAGGATAGTTTGGCCATTCAAATTATTTTTGATTATATTTCTAGCGAGAAGTGTATATTGTACTTTTAGAATCTACGTCCAGTGGATATGTAGGATCTATAGTTTGATAGATATTACGAAGATGATTTGAGGTTTCGCCAGGAGAACGTGTATGCATTTCCCCCTATTAATTTATATTGATGGCAGCGTCCATGTAAAGTTAGCGTCAACCCTCACGGGGTGAAAACAGTATTTCTGGTCTCAAAGTTTTCATAATAAAACCCCTCACTGTCACATGATCACGTGATATCTGCACTACTCATCCACTAAAAAACATCAGTTAATTAGACAACATTAATTGGTTTAAATTGTGTACAATGCTTTTGTGTTTTTCCCATAGGTTTTTCCATTTCGATTCTGATAGACACATTTCTTTTTTCAGAGGTTTTGATAGGCTAAAACATCAAACTATCCATAATCCTCCACTATTGTTGAAGCTCGGTGATTGGATGTTTTAGCCGCAATGCACGTTGGGATATAGTGTTATGCGATGTGAAATCCGAAAACATAAAAAAAATAAAAATAATACTTTATTCCGAGTGTTCTTGCTTTTTTCTTTGAAGGTCATCACATAACGGCATTGTAATACACGGTTCGGGTGCATTAAATATTTCACATCTGCCGTAGTTCTTTATTTATAGAGCCCTGATTAGAAGACCTTTGGACAAACAGGAAGAACTGTCGCCGAAACTGAATATGTGATGTGGATCATAAATATATCAGCAATTAAACAACATCTTCAATTTCTCTTCACACAATACGTCTACTTGCAGGATCAACACTAATGCGGCTGACTTTTATATTTGATCCAATTTGCAGATAGGTTATATTTACACCATAACGGTGCACAGCTGATAGAAAATGACTTTTTAAAGATATTACTGATTTTCTTTTAATTAACTAATGTAAATACTGAGTTGAGATAATAATCAGGGGTTTTGGGTGATGGGAGACACATCTATGGATTCAGAATTTCAATAGCTTACCATTAAATGACGGATATACCTTTCAGTCTATGATGTTTTACAAATCAGATATTAATGTGTAGAACTACAATATGTGAAATAATATTGTGATTATGTGATTATTATTAAATTATGTGAAAACATGAATAAAACTACACATCTTCAATTGTTATACATACATAAGTGTCCTACACTAATAATAAAAGTTATTATGGCATTGTATGCTGTGTGTTATTTATAACATCTGAAACTACCTTTCCAACTCCTCATGCAGTTGACTATTACAGGTTCATGGTACAAAGCATAAGCTTCAAATCGAGAGACTGAAACTGTATTTTTCTTTACCTTTCTGTTTTATAATTTCACAATAAAGTTAATAGTAATATTATGTTTGATATTATTATGTTTTATTAACTAGACCACTGGGTCATGTTTGGTGTTACAAATATCAAAAACAATGTGTGGATAACAAAATGAATCTGTCATAAACTAAACCGGAAATTATACTGGAAAGTATAATTTATTGTGTTAACACTGTAAACTTGACAGTTTTTTAACACACGCCGCCTAGTGGTTAAAGCACGTTATTGCATTTTGTTATTGAAGAAGTTATATTTGATGAAAAAATTTAAATATTAAAAGTAGCCTACATACAAAATAGGGGGAAAATAGAAGGTCAATGACAGAAATATAGAATAGAAAATATCAAGAAGATACTGTAGTGATCTCTACAATAAAACAGCTAGTGGAGGACATCCAAAGATATTAACAGGAGAATGTGCAAAACAGACAAACTAATAAGGCTTTATTTAAACATTAAATAATACTTTAAGTTAAGGTCTTCTTTGAATAAGAAAAAAACGTTGGGGCTATCAACAGATAAATATTAAGTCTGACAAAGTACTTAACGCTGAAGACTTTTCTTTTTGTCGCTGCTTGAACTATTCATATCTTAGACTGCACTGTAACTTTTATCCATGTATTTTTTCTTTTTATGTTTATTTTATTCGCTTTTATTTTTAATGACTGATTTTAAATGCCATTTTCTTAATGTCTTTTGTTTTTTTTTGTTTTTTTTGTAAAGCACTTTGAATTGCCTTGTGTTGAAAAGTGCTATATCCTTGCCTTGCCTTAACGTCTAATATATTGCATAGTTTATTTTGGATCTTGACAATCTCCTTCCCTGAATTTTACTCAGGTGTAACTAAAGTCTGATTTAAGGGTTGTATATATTTCACATCATTAATCAGAATCTGCAGTAAGTAACTCAAATAAATGTAGTGGAGTAAAAATACCAGGTTAACCTCTGAATTGTATTGGAGTAGAACATAGTAGTACATGCTGCTGTAACAAAAACATTTCCCAACTTGGGATCAATAAAGTATATCTTATCTTATCTTAAGATGATTGATGGCTACTTCCATCTTCCATCTTCTCCCGCTTATCGCGGGGGTAGCAGTTCCAGCAGAGAGCCCCAAACTTTCTTTTCCCTGGCCACATCAACCAGCTCTGACTGGGGGATCCCAAGGCGCTCCCAGGCCAGCGAAGAGATATAATCCCTCCACCTGGTCCTAGGTCTACTCCTTGGTCTCTTCCCAGCTGGACGTGCCTGAAACACCTCCGTAGGGAGGCGTCCAGGTGGCATCCTTACTAGGTGCCGAACCACCTCAACTGGCTCCTTTCGACACGAAGGAGGAGCGGTTCAACTCTGAGTCCCTCCCGGATGACTGAACTTCTCACCTTATCCCTAAGGGAGACGCCAGCCACCCTGCGAAGAAAACCCATCTCGGCCGCTTGTATCCGCAATCTCGTTCTTTCGGTCATGACCCATCCTTCATGACCATAGGTGAGGGTAGGAACGAAAATGGCCCGGTAGACAGAGAGCTTTGCCTTCTGGCTCAGCTCCCTTTTCGTCCAAACGGTGCGGTAAAGCGACTGCAGTACCGCTCCCGCTGCTCAGATTCTCCGGCCCATCTCACGCTCCATTGTTCCCTCACTCGAGAACAAGACCCCGAGATACTTGAACTCCTTCACTTGGGGTAAGGACTCATCCCCTACATTTATGTTTTAAATTTGATAACACCAAGTGTTTTGTATCCCCTAAACCTCCAGGGATGTACACAGTGTAATACTGGCAACTTCTAATTATGGGAAATACGAAAACGTCTTTTAAAACTACAATTCCCAGTCGAGATGTGCCATAGACCAGTAGTTCTCAACTGGTGGGTCGACTCGTGACCCAAAAGTGGGTCACGCACCCCCTTCGAGTGGGTCGCAGATGTCAGTGAAGAAAACAAAATAAAAGTCAAACTTTTATTTTGAAGGCCCGATTTTCTAATGCTGTGCATGCAGTAGGCGTTGGACTGGAAGTACCGGAGACCATAAACGGTTTTGAAAACTTCTGTCACGTAGTGATCATCTTCTCAATAAAACAACTTATTTTCAGAATATATCAACCCCATTGCTTCTACTAATGCATAATTATTAATTGGTTGCTGAAGATATTTGTTGCCAGTATACCTCACCATACATAACAAATGTGACAAATGTGTTTTCCTTGCAAAAGATAGTCTCCATAAAAGCAAATACACTTCTGGCACATAGAGAGCACTCACCGCCAGTGAGGAGAGTCAAAAGGGCAACAAAATCATCAAGTGAGGTTGAGGAAAATTGCAAGTTAATGAATCAAAGCCACAGCAAATTAATGGCATGTCATGGCATTGTAGTTTCCTTCATAATTATTTCTAAAATTGTGTTATATTCAAAAGAAAACATAAATGCCAGACCATAAAGTTACATGCATCAGCAAGTCGTCGGAAAAACAATTTCAATAAGTCAAAAAAAAAGTTCTAGTCTGGAATAGGGCTGTATCAAGAAAAAAAAATGTCGGTTTCCAAATTATAATACACAAATTTATGAACATCATATTGCCATTCAGATTAGTAATTACCAAAATGATTTTTCTCACTTAGGCCAATAAATACAAAATGGGATGTGTGTGTGTGTTGTGTGTGTGTGTGTGTGTGTGTGTGTGTGTGTGTGTGTGTGTGTGTGTGTGTGTGTGTGTGTGTGTGTGTGTGTGTGTGTGTGTGTGTGTGTGTGTGTGTGTGTGTGCGTGCGTGCGTGCGTGCGTGCGTGCGTGCGTGCGTGCGTGCATGTGTGTGTGTGTGTTAGACATAAGTAATAAGACAGACAAAGCCCATCAATGTTTGGAGCATCATGGGAAAGATTGTCACCGATGATTGCATAAATACCATTTTCTTTAATTACACAAACACTACAGTAGGTCAGCACTTGTCTTGCAGTTATCCCATTAGAGCAGGGGTATTCAACTCAAATTCAACGAGGTCCAGTTAGAGAAAATCTCCCCATGCAAAGATCCGGAACATCAAAATGTCTAAGTTGCTTTATGAATTAGTGAGATATATGGGTAATTCTACAGAAAATCATGGAAGAGCTGTCACTTACTTTTATAGACACCAAAATACATGACGTTGACCTAATACTCACATTCATTATATATGTTGAATAAATAGAGATTGTCTTTGCAATGGTACTAAATAAAAAAAAGTTTTTTTACATAAATTGCTATTTATTTAAAATGCCAAGTTCAAGGAACTGCCTTGTTACTTTATCATACATGGAAGTGGAGCCTATAGTTTTCATTAAAAAAAAAAAAAGTTCAATAAATAAATCTCATTCATATTTACATAACATTACATACATTAAATATAACACTGAAATGGTAACACAAAACTATAGGTTACTTACGTAACCCCAGGTCTCAGAGTAACATGAAGTGAGATGTCTCACTATGGGATGCGCCTCATCGCGGAGCAAACAGAAGCATCAATCTCATTACGCCAATCCTGATTGGCTGGTGATCTTGACGTCAACATCAGGGGAAATCACCCCCTATAAGTAGCCTGCGCCACGACGCATGCGTCATTCAAAATAAGCACCTCTTCTTCATGTTACTCTGAGTCCTGGCGTTACGTAAGTAACCTATAGTTCTCATTCATAACACTCCGTTCGATGTCTCACTATGGGATATTGTAGCTCCCGTATTGCCAGACGAGCTTATCTCGAAGATCACGATCAACCAGAATTTAACAGGTGGAGTCCCGACTCAACAAGGTGCCCAGCACTGCTCGGGCCACGCTTGGAGCGGAGACGTCTAGCCTGTAAAAGCGGACAAAAGTGAGTGGCGAAGACCAGCTTGCCGCTGCACAGATGTCTTGGATGGAAACACCCTTGAACAAAGCCCAGGATGTAGCCAGGCCCCGAGTCGAGTGAGCCCGCAGACCCGAAGGTGCTTGCAGATTCTGACTCGTATAGGCCAAAGCAATCGCCTCCACGATCCAGTGGGATAGCCGTTGCTTAGTAACAGGCTTACCCTTGTGAGGTTTAGCCCAGGACACAAAGAGTTGGTCATTAAGATGAAGCTCTTTTGATCTGTCCATATATGTGTGTAAAGCCCGGACTGGACACAACAGATCCTGCTGCTACTCCCCGGAGGAAACCAGCTGCAGAGGAAATGCCTCAATGTCAATCGGGGTACACAAACCAACCACCTTTGGTGTAAAGGCAGGGTTGGGTTTCAACAACACTCTCGTTGGGGTCATTTTGAGCCCATTTAAAACCACTGCCAGGTCCCATAAGGGCACCAGCGACCTGGAGACAGGGAGGAGCCTGCGAGTTCCCTTCATAAAACGGCAAACCAAAGGATGTTGGCTAGCCGTCTTACCCTCAAAGCCCACATGGCATGCAGCAATAGCAGCCAGGTACACCTTGATCGTGGAGAAAGCTCTGTGTTTATCGATCAAGTCCTGTAGAAATGATAAAATCACCCCGACAGGACATTGAAAAGAGATGTGTCCTTCTTGAAGGCACCACTCCTCAAACACCCTCCACTTACAGTCGTAAAGAGACCTGGTGGAGGAAGCTCTCGCACTCTGAATAGTGTTTATCACCTTCTGAGGGAGTCCCACTGTATTCAGATTGTACCACTCATGGGTCAGGCCCATAGTGCCCCGCGCTCTGGGCGTGGGTAAAGGATCGCCCCCCCCGCCTGAGACAATCTGTCCCTGCGTGGTGGGGGCTGCCATGACTGCCCGCACAACAGCTGATATATCTCCGCCAGCACGTACATTGCGGGATAGGGCGGAAACATCAGAGTAAGTGTGTAGCGTTGCTCCTTCACTCTGGCCAGAGTTGGGGGTAACAGAGCCAGGGGTGGGAACACGCACAGAGGACCCGGAGGTCAATCGTGTACGAGTGTGTCCCCGCCTAACAGTGCGTTTAAATCGTGCATTAAAGAGAACAGCTGTCATTGAGCATTTTCTCCTTTTGCGAACAGACTTAACGCGGCTCCGCCGTAACGCACCCACAGCGGACTCCCGATCCTTGGATGAGGAGTCCAGTCTGCATAGAGTGGTGCAGCTCTGGACAGTAGTTCTGTCCCGAGGTGCATAACTCCCGGTACCTGTGTCGTTCTCAGAGAGAGGAGACGTCTGCCGCTCCAAGGGATCAGTTTGTGATTGTGACTGGAGACAACGCAACCTCCCCTGGCGGTTCATACACGATATCGTGTTGTCTGTCCTCACGAGGACATGGTGTCCTCTGAGAGAAGGCAGGAAGCGTTTTTGGGTGGGGAACACCGCTAAAAGCTCCGGGTAGTTTACGTGTGCCCGCTGGAGGTCTCTGCTCTCGGGACCTCTCACCGGGCAGCCTGTCTGACCTGCGTCCGTGGTGACCACCTTCCGTGAAAGGACAGCACCCGTAGGCGCGTCCCGCACTAGAAAAGTCGGGTGTAGTGCCACTACGCATTACATAATAACCAAAACTCTCCGCACGCCGTGGTGCGCGGGGTTTAGTTTTATTATGAGGCCCATGTTGAGTGGGTGCTTTACGAGGACATTTTTCCCCGTAATCTGACTCCGCTCGGTGGGCTTTACAGATAAAACCCTTCTTTCTAGGAGAGAGAGAACCTCTCTCTCCAGAATGTGGGTTGACTCTCTCTGGGTTTGTGAAAACAGATAAAGTATAACTGTTTTGAGAAACCCAGGCAGATGTCGTGAGTATCTCCTGCTGTATGCTCCTTAGAGCCAGCTGAGATGTCACGCTTACGGCTCCGGCCGGCACTGCACATGCGTGTGACGGTGGTGCCTTCACAGCTCCAGTCGGCACTGCGCCTGCGCGTGGCGGTGGCTTCATTGACCCATCAATAATCCGCCCTTTGAGAGGTGCCGTAGCTGCTCTCAAAAAGGGAAGGATTGGCGGGCTGTCCTTTACAGCCCTAGCCGGCACTGTGCATGCGCCTGACGGTGGAGTCTTCACGACCCCAGCCGGCACTGCGCATGATGGTAGTGTCCTTAAAGCCCCAACCGGCACTGCGCATGCGCGTGGCGGTGGCTTCACGGACCCGTCAATAATCCGCCTTTTGAGAGATGCCGTAGCTGCTCTCAAAAGGGGAAGAATTGGCGGGCTGTCCATTACAGCTCTAGCCGGCACTGCGTACGCACGTGGCGGTAGTGCCCTTAAAGCCCCAACCGGCACTGCGCATGCGCATGGCGCCTTCACAGACCCGTTTATTATCCGCCTTTTGCGAGAGGCCGTAGCTGCTCTCAGAAGGGGATTTATAGTTAACGGACTGTTTATTGTCTTTCTTTTCATTTTTTTGAGCTGCGCCCTTGGCCGAAGCCTGGATGCGTCAGCGGAAAATGGTTTATTCAAACAAGAAAGATGTGACATGTGTTTTATGCGGACTTGAGGATGACGTTGAGGCATCTCTCGAGGCGGCGGGGACACATTTAGAGCCGGGGAAAGAACTTCCAGCTCTGTCACAGAGGGGAGAAGGAGGGGCTGTCAGGCTGCTCGCTTCTTCTTCCTCGACTGCTGGCCGAAATTCTGGGTTGGCTGTGCCTGGGCTGTAGCCGGAACCGGAGATTTTCTAGGCCAACTCACCCTCATCTCCTGCCTGGGCTGGGGACTCTGGGCGGGCTGCGACCTCTGCTGTCCTGGTACTTTAAACCTAGCAGAGTTCGGTGCAGCTTGGGCGAAGGGCCGCTGTTGCGAAGGGCCGCTGTTGCGAAGGCAGCGGCTGGACCCTTCGAGGGACACAGAGGTGGAGGGCCTCGTCTTCCTTCTTTTTCGACTCGCACTTCCTCTGCATGGAAGCGAGAGCGGAGCCGAAAATCCCCTCGGGAACGATGGGCATGTCAAGCACATCTTCCTTTTCCCGGTCTGGGAGGTTGGTGAGGTTGAGCCATCTAGCTCTTTCCTGCACCACCATGATCCCCATTACCTTGCCCGTGGCCTGGACGGCGCAGCATTGGACACGGAGACAAATGTCTGTGACCGCGGCTATCTCGTCCAGAGTGGCCGGTCCAGGATTGCTCGACATATCCTCACAGAGCTCCGCTTGGTACGCGGTTAGCATCGAGGAAACGTTCAGAGCCCTGGCGGACAATGCTGCGGCTCTGTAGGCCCGTTCAGTCATGGTCGACTGGAATCGGTCCGTTTTTGCTGGCAGCGTGGGGTTCCTGCTTGGTGGCGGGCCCATCCTCGGTAGGAGGTGGGCTGCCACCAGCAGTTCCATAGGCGGTATGCGGAGCAGGCCGAGCCTCTCCATACCGTCACAGTCAAGGGAGGAGGCACCCTGGATTGGGGCCTTGTTGCTAAAGGGCCGGTCTCTCCACGAGACCGACACCTCATCCAACATCTCCGGGAAGACCGGAAGGAGCTGCCTCTTCGTCCTCGTTGTTTGGGAAAAATGTTTCCCCTCGTAACGGGACCTGGAGGTCTCCTTGACCATTTCGGGCCACGGGATGTCTAGCCTGGACGTGGCGTGCTGACACACGGCCTGCAGATCCATGCTTAGACAGGGCGAAGCTGGTGTGCTATCGCCCGGGAGAGCAGCCATCGCTCCCGGCTTTGCAGCCTGAGCCGATGACATGAAGATGTCGTCTTCCTGCTCATCCGAGTCAGACAGGAGGAACTCAGAGGTATCCTCTTCGTCCTCCATGTAGTCTAACTCTAGGACATCTTCCGAGGGTGAAACCATGGTGAGGTCCAGCCAGGAGCCCCAGCTTGGTAAAGCGTGGGGCCCCGTTCCCGCGTCTCTTGCCGCCACCGGGTCTCGGCCTGATATGGCGCGGGATTCCGGTTATGCGGGTGCCGCTGTCGATGAGCCCCAGACCGACCCAGTGAGGGGCTCCATCTCTGCGGCGGACGCCCCCGTGTCTTGATTGCCATCCGGCAAATCAGTGGACATGAGGGAGTCCCGTCCCGACAGGCTAGCTTGTTGTGCTAACCTTCGGCGGAGGCTCTTCATAGTGAAGCGGGCACAATGCCCGCACGAGCCGGGGTTGTCAATGGCCTCCTGGGCGTGTTCCAGCCCGAGGCAGGACGAGCAGACCTGGTGTGAGTCTGTGCCTGACACTTTCAACCCGCAGCCGCAGCGCCGAGCCTCCGAGTTCCTGACTCCTCTGGTGTGAGGGAGAGAGGCGTCCATCTCGTTCGCCGCGAGGCGTGGAGAGGGCCCGCTCGTAACAGGTACGTCGAGAAAAAAAGTGTTACCAATCTGTCTTTAATCCGGGGGGAAAAGGACAGTGTGGGTCTTTTTTCTCCAAGGATATTACCTGGTGTGGTAATATTCTTGTAATCCTTTTCTCCTCCGTGAGAAGAGAAAAGAAAAAAGCGTCCTCGCTACCGTGGTGTCGGCAGTGAGGGAAAAAAACACAAGCTAGCAACGGGTGTGTTGCTAACTTGAAAGTCAAAACCTTACCTTAACTCCAGAGGAAGAACGGCGAGGTTGACTATAATACTAACTGGTGTGTTAGTACCATACTCTTCTGCGAGGCAGAATAGGGTAGCCGGCTAACGCCAGTCGACCGAAATTAGCTTTTGGTTCAGTCTGTGGACTGTTAAGCTAGCCCGGCTACTATTAGAGATGTGCTCTGAAGCGAGAAGAGGTGTTTGAATGACGCATGCGTCTTGGCGCAGGCTACTTATAGGGGGTGATTTCCCCTGACGTTGACGTCAAGATCACCAGCCAATCAGGATTGGCGTAATGAGATTGATGCTTCTGTTTGCTCCGCGATGAGGCGCATCCCATAGTGAGACATCGAACGGAGTGTTATGAATGAGAACGCAAATTATTATTAATAATATCCAATAAATGTTAGTCACCCAAAATTACGTCATTGGTGTTACTACTGCTACACAAAACGGTTTTATTTTGAAGTAATGTACTGTCTCTGAAGTGCCTCCTGTAACAAGAGATAATTTGAGACAGTGCAGTGGACAAAGACATAACGAAAGTCAGATACTTCTTACTTTGTTTTTTAAAGGTGTCATTTTATCTTCAAATGTTACATGCGTCTTTCAAGTATGTCATTAGTGTTACTCATTTCATAGCCCTAGGGGTGAACATTTTGAATGGGAAAATGTATTGTGTTGAAGAGTTAAACGATTTTGATATTGACTGAAGCCATATGTGGTCTGACACATGGCAGCCATTTTGTTAAAATGGTAGTGTTTTCTCCAAATTGTCACTGGTGTTACCGTCACTGGTGTTACTCTTCTTCCTGGTAACACGTAACACCAGTGACGTTCCTATATAAATAAGCTTTGTATAATGTATACAAATAATAAAAATACTTTAAGCTCTACTTGTTGTGGATTCATCAATTAAGAGTTAGTTATTGCTATTCAACAGGTGTTAGATGTGTTTAGAAGGAATATATTTCAGCATATTTGTATCACCCAGATTCGACATTTTCTGTAGAATGACTCATATATTGAAGTAGCCTGTAGCTTTATCAACGTCTGCATGTAATCAACAACTGACTGCCAATGAAATAAAGAAAGTACAATTCATAAACAACAATATTTATTGTCAATTAACATTGAACTATACAGAACCTCTTAATCCAGATATCTCACCATGACTCACGTATGCATGCATGTGCACGGTTGTGGCATGACCACCAAAACAGAAAGATATGGACACAATATGTGTGCAAATGTATTTATTATCCTATCCATGTGAACATGATTTAAGAGGTGGGGGGGGGGACCTAACCTCCTCTAGGGGGGTCCGGGGGCATGCTCCCCGGGGAAGATTTTTTTTTTTTTTTTTTTTTTTTTTTTATAAATATTGAAGTTAAAAGCATCTGGTGCACTTTGAGAGCAAAATGAAGATATCTATGGATTCATCTTTCAACACCCATATGAAACAGAACTGTAAGCATATTTTTCTTTTTGGATATTTGACAAATCACTCCCATTTTAAACTCTATTCTTGTTATTTTTAATAACTTTTTTGTTACTGTCATATAGTATGTTATACCTGTTTTTCATTTAGTCTTATTAATAACTATAATGATCATATCAAGGTGTGCCTTAACCTCACTGAGCTGAGGTTATTTCAGCCTCTCAGGAGAGAGCTCTCTTCCACCTGGTTGTAGAAAAGCTCTTTAAATTCGTTAGCATAGCTAGCTAACCAGATGCTAATAACAACAGATCGCCACTGTGCTTTCAACTAAAGACACAGCCACACAAACACTGCGGCATGTGTACGGATCCTTATGGGTACTGCAATATTTGAAGGGCTGGAGCGGCGTTCCGGTGCTCTCTGTCAGCACTCCTTTCAGACAAGACATATACCACGTGAAGATACGTTACGCTCGTGTTGTGTTCAATGAACCTGTCCTTGTCCAGGAAAAACAGGTAATTATTTGTGCGGTCCCCCCCCCCTACCAGGCTCCCACAATCACATAATGCCAGTCTCTTTCCATCCCCAGAACTCACAAATCATCCATGGGTGGCAGAGCCTTTTCACATTCCAAGCACCTCTCCTTTGGAATCGTCTTCCATTTAAGATCTGAGAAGCTATTTCCGTCACCTAATAGTCCGCTTCTTTGGTGCACACCAGACGACTGTTTGTTACATTGTATCATTTTTCAGAAGGTTCGGTTTGCTTTCACACCAAAACACGGGTGGTGGTGGTGTAGTCCATAGGGACTTGGCTTGACAACTGGAAGGTCACCAGTTCAAGTCCCGGAAAGACCAAGTGCTATCGAGGTGTCCCTGGCTCTCACGTGCCCCATGGCACCGTTCCCTACATTGCTCCCTGGGTGCCGTACATAATGGCAGCCCACTGCTCCTAACACTAGGATGGGTCAAATGCAGAGAAACCGTTTCGTTACATAGTACTATACTACATATTACGTAATGACAATAAATTGAATCTTCAATCTTCTTCTTCAAAAACTCAAAGGGACTATAAACTTTAAACACAAGTTGTGTGCACGGAAATGCTGTTCAACAATTGGTCAGACATTGAGGGGGTAAAAACACAAATCCCGGCAATTTCTACCGTAGCCTCCACCATGGAGCATCTGCAGGTTATTTTCATACTGCTGTTAATCTGGACAGCATATCAACCGACTCTAGCAACGGCGCATATAATTATACAATCAGACAACGTGCAATAAAAAACATTATAACCTATATGAGAGACATTCTGCAGTAAGGAGGGGCATTTCACCGACGACAGGTGACTTCTATGTAGGCCAGTGTTTCTCAAACGTTTTCATACCAAGGACCACTTAACTAATAAAAAAACACTCGCGGACCACCTAACTCCACAAATATCCAAAATCACATTGTTTTTCTAGAACAGATTACAAATCGCCTGAAAATGGTACAAACAAGTGGCAACATGTGTGCTGAAGGTGTTGCGCTGGGCTATATCATACCATCGAAAGTGAAACTTAAGCTCGCTCCATTGCGGAGATATTCCCGCGAGAGTGAGTACAACTTTAATTTATTAATTTATTTAAAATGTGAAATTGTACCAATATACTCACGGACCACTAGGGGGGCCTCACGGACCACCAGTGGTCCGCGGACCACACTTTGAGAAGCACTGAGGCCTATAGTTCAGTCAGACAACTCACGTGTTTCTTAATATGTTTATTATAAGCAGCATATAGTTTGAGTTTGGTGTCTAGGCTCGGGCCTCATCACTCCTCAGATTTACAAAGAACATTGAGTGGTGACTAGATAACTATCCCCCGAGCCTACAGGTGGAAGCTGGGGTGGTGGTGGGGCAGGCAAGCAGCAGCAACATGAAACACAGCAGCAGGAACATGAACGTAGCAATAGCAAGTGAACACAGCAGTGGCAGCAGCAGCATTGCGAGGCAGAGGCAGGAAGACCTGACGGCTTAAATAGAGCGGCATGTTTAGGAGAATGTGTTTGGTTGGTTGTAAGAGGGACGAGGTGCGCCACGTGTTAATGTATCATTGGTGCTCGAGTTGACTGCCTGAACTAGTTCGCAGGCTTCGCCCCATTTGACGGAGCATTTTTACACAACACTGTTCAACACTTCATTCTGCTTCACTCTTTCGCTAAAGATTTTGAAGACATCCGCGTTCTTGTGACTCGTAAATACGCTTCCTGTGTTTTGGTGCGGACTGCGTTCACACCAGCGATGAACCGCTGCAGAGTTCACTTGCAAGCGGTCCGAGACCACCTCTTTTAAGCGGACCAGAGTCCGGTTGTTTAGTTCACTTCAGAGGTGTCGGACTGCGTTCACACCGACCAAAACAAACCGCACCAAGCGGGTAAACGCACCAGGGTTCGATTCAACCGGACTATACAAGGCAGGGGTGAATGCGACCTAAAAGCAAACTCAAAACCCATCTCTTCGCATCTGTCTTCCTAGTAAATTAATTTCCATCACCTAGTTGCCGTTCAACATTACCATCCCTTCAGTCACATGCTTTTATCACATGGCAATACTTATGTTGATGTATTATGTTGTATAATGTTTTTATATTTTTTATGCTAGGACGTTTGTATTTAGTTTGCTTTGTTCAGCCCTTTGAGTCATTTCTTGTGATTTGGGGCTATAATACATTTGGATTTGATTTGATATTTAGTGTCTTGATTCGAACAAATATAATGTAATCCCTCTGAGGAAAAGGCTGAACACCAGCCGTAGAGGCACTACTGCGTCCAAAACTTCATCTGTGATAATCCGCCCGCACATGTTAGAGTGGATTTAAACTCAAACACCATTCACTGTCATTCTCTCCATCCCTGGTCTCTGTGCATCACCATTAGACTAATGGTACAGCTCATATGCAAAAAAAAGAAAATAGATTTAGGATCCATTAGCTTATTAGATGCAAAATGACATTATCTCTGGGTATCAGCCATTCGGAGATAAATTATGCCTGTCAATCAACCCTCTTATCGGTTAGTCTCCTGCTGGGATTGCAATCGCCCATTCACTGCATGCTATAAATGAATGGAAGTGCACTGAGCCATGCTGTATGTTTGTAGAAGGACTACTCTAACTGAGAAAGATATTCTGAAGTATTGGAAATGCTTGAATAGAGATAACAGCCTTGTAGAGGCTGCCTGGACTAGACCATATTTTTGTCAGGTCCTTATAGTGCTCATTCCAATCTCCCATTCACCAGACATTGGACTCTTGACTCTAAACAGAAATTCAATGTGTTGCTTTTTTCAAGAGATAGTGTTGTGTTGTATGGTCTTGCGTTCACAAAAATGTTTCCACAGACACAATTACACACAGACTCACTAGGTAAAAACTGCACTGGTGCGACCGGTAATCAACCAAGACAATCAAATCTTTAAATATAAAAAGCTGGAACCAGAATATCTGGATTTTTTTTCTTCTTGATTAAACACATTTTAAAAAACAATTATTTCAGCAGTATATGGAAATACAGTAAAGATATTCTATTCTCTATTGCTTCCAGAATTTGTTCCCATTAAAAACCTTGAGAAAGATGGTCTCATATGGCTGTAGATTTTCTATTTAAATCTTTACAGTACATTTGGAGGTGGTTAAACTGAAACTTCCAGTGTGAATTAGGAATGAAATAGTGTGTCTCTGAAGGGTTAGCTCTACTCCAAATTGGAATCTCTCTTCTCCTAGCTTCATTATCACAACTTTCTCTTTGTGTCTGCTCTGAGGCTAATTAAGGGGGGACGGAGAGAGCCAGATAACAAGACCCCACTGATGGTAATCAAATGAGAAGGACAGGAATGTGAGAATAGAGGAATAATCGGTCGTCTGATGAACGCTCGCAGTGACCTTGATGAATAGCGCCAATGCCTTCCTAAAATGGATAAGAGGCGAGCGAGACAAGTACAAACTATACTTTGTTCTTGAAAAAGGAGGAGAAACCCGAGTGTAGGAAAAACCAAGAGTTCAAACCGGAGAGACGTGATGTAAGAATTACATATTTATTGTTTACACGTCATATGAATAAAATGATTGCC
Source organism: Pseudochaenichthys georgianus (assembly GCF_902827115.2). Classification (NCBI taxonomy): domain Eukaryota; kingdom Metazoa; phylum Chordata; class Actinopteri; order Perciformes; family Channichthyidae; genus Pseudochaenichthys; species Pseudochaenichthys georgianus. The sequence goes on from NC_047505.1 coordinate 21,344,077, forward strand.
ATGATAATACAACAGGAGAATGTAATGGTGTTTGGCGATTAGGCCCCGGTTTGCAGGATAATCATTCAGGAGGGAAATCACCGCTCCGATGAGCGGTCTAGACACTGGTGGTGGTGCTGAGTAGGTGAGACCGGTCTGAAGAAGGAAGGTTTAGCTTTGTCCTGGAGGAGACTGCAGGCGAGAGGGGTGGAGGCGGGTTGCCGTCATCTGCAAATGACAACTGACAGGGAGGAAGAGCAGGCATTTAAGGAATTTAGCATGTGCAGCTATTGGCTGCTGAGGGGTGACGCCCTCATATTTAATGAGGGGGGAAGGGAGCCATCGAGTGACGTGTAAGTGACTTGTGTTAGGTCTTCCTTATTGAACTTGCGCTAAGCTTCATTAAGTAGAATCAGCTTAATATTTGTCCTCCTGCCACCTCGGAGGCAGACCAGATAGCAATAATTGGCTTGCCACAAACCATTCTTTCTCCCTTCGTTCAATTCATCCCGCTACATTGAGTAGGCCTACACTACTGTTCTTTTACAGAGAAGGATAAACAAGCAATTAACTTTAAGTAATGAAAGGAAAGCTGCAACTAACAATATCCCTTGTATTGCTGATTAATATTAATGTATGAATTGCGTTATCTTCTCATAGCCCAGGGTAATGTGTTACAATGTATGGTCTTGTCTTACAGTCAAAAGTCAGATGAAATTGAATTCACAGCTATTGAAATTGCATCAATCATCTTCTGAAAATTGCAATTTCTGTCAATGGGATGGCAAATAATTAAATTACAAATTGGATAAATGACAAAAAATGTGTGTCCTCACAATTTCTAAAGCCCAAGCTGATTACCCCTTTGCTTTCTATAACGCAACCAGCATCACATTAGCAATATCAGCAAATGTTTACAATTGAGAAGCACTAGGTAATATTCGACATATTTGGTTGGAAAATAAATAGATAATTAAAGTATCTAATGTTTTGTTTCTGTAAATGAACAAATACCAGATCTGCGTGTTCACACTTCACCATAAGCCGAGATCAATGTGCGCCTCTCGTTGCTTTTTTATTGACTCTGGGAGGTCAATTACTCACTTTTTCTTTTAAATCCTGTGCGACAACTGACCTTGCAAAATGGCTTTTGTCAACATCTCTGCATCATAATTTATTCTCTACAACACAGCCATGGCTGCGCCAGTGAAGCATCATTCAAATTGGTCATCTAGGCTATTCTGATACAAAAGTCAATGTATTAAATAAATCACCTCTCATGCCTCGTCTGAATGAAATAAAGTATTTTAAGAAAAAAAACTGTTTTTGACTAAGGTCACTACTTTAAATGCACAGCTATCCTGTCTCCAGTCAGACATACAGGGTGAGATTACGGAGAAAATACTTTCCCAGGAGGCTACACATTCCAGAGCATTCTGCCGTTTGATCAACATGAATGTGCCTGTCTCTATTCTTCTAAATAAGACAAAAAAACAGCCTGCTTCAATCCCAAAAGTCAATCTCAAAATCTCAATTCATAGACTACGTATTGATTATCAAAGGGAATCACTTTAGAGGGGTTGACTTCCAGGTCTTTAGACTATGACAAGACAGAAAGGAGTGGTACAGGAATGAGTCCTGATTCCCTGAAATGCAGTATGTTCGCATGGTTGTACTTCCAGGGTTTTTGAATGGGTTATTGAGTGTGTTTTTGGTAAGATGCCTTAAATGTGGTCAGTAGTTAACACAAGGTTAAGAGTTTTTCTTGTTTTGTTCCATAGCATAGTTGCGTCATTAATTCGCCTCACATGCTTCAATGTCTAATAAATGGCAATTGCTAACAAGTGACTTAATAGGACTACTACACGTCATCGTACTAGTCTACCGTTAGCTTATCGGTTTGAAGTCATGGGACCGTGATGTAGGCTGTTTATAGGCCAAAGCTGTTTTTTAACTTCTTGCAATTGCATAAACACTTCAAAAACGATATAGTCGTGTTAAAATTCTGAATTTATCCTGCTGAATTTTTTTTGCAAATATTATAAACTTTTTTCTGCCACAAAGCTTATTTTATGCTATCCAAAATCCAATGGAGAAATTCCATAGTTTTTCTTCGGGGGAGCCCTCGCTCCCCCTTAAGGCCCTGACACACCAAGCAGTCACCAGAGGACTAGCCGACGCTGAAGTCGGCTGTTGCCTGGCCGTGTTCTCCTGCGTTTTGGCCATGTGTCGCACGGGAACACACCGCACCGACTTCAGTGCATGAGTGGCAATAACTCTCCTTACCAGCAGGCGGCGGTAGTGTGTATTCGTCATTCAAAAGAGGCAACAACCGGAAGACAGAGAAGAAGAAGAGTATCTTTTCTCCGTAATATCATACAGAGCTGGCCTCTCCTGGATCAAGGTGATGAGCAGGTCTTCGTTTGCATCATTCCAGATCGCCATGATGAGATGAAAATGAATAGCAGTCTGTGTGTGCCTTCTTAAATCGTTTGTTTACGTCCCTCACTTCCGCTTCGCTTCTCATGCACTGATTCACTAGCTGAACAGCCAATCAGAGTGATTATTTGGTCCGACTGCCAGACCCGATGCATGGCCGATTCAACATGTTGAATCGGCCATGCATCGGGTCTGGCAGTCCAAATAAGGCGTGTCACGGTCGACGGTGCGGGACACACCAACCTGACTACGGCGCCGCGAATGCCCGACAGCCTCTGACGGCCTCTGACTCCCAAAATCGGGTTGGTGTGTCAGGGCCTTTATGCTGACCCTTAACATCAGGGTCAGCATAAACAAATATGTCATCCCTGCGTCACATTTACATTTCCTAGTTTTTTTTAATGCGTTTGTACAATCACACTTTCGATAGACGCTCTTTGTAAAAATAAATGTACATCTGACACTATGACTTTTGTATTACTGTCCTTTTGCTGAGCTTTGACAGTTACAATTAAATAGATTGTTATTGTATATCATACTTTAAAATGAATTGCAACATACTAAACTGTGACTTTGTATGACTATTTATGTGGCTTAACATACTGTAATTTATTTCAAATGTATTCATGACATACTCAACTATGACAAAGGCAATGTTTGTTTGTTTAAAGAGAGAAAACATACACACAGTATGTACACAGTAGTATATGGGTACTGTGTTCGGCTGTAAAAAGAGTGAAAGAAAGCTTAATGGATAGCATAATGGAGGTCTTGTTCATGAAATTAGTCTAAGCTTAATGTGAGCAGAAACTCTTCATCTGACTGTCACAATATATTTGTTCGTATATACCCAATATGAGGAGGAAAAATAAAAACAGCTGTTGTGTAATTTTATGCCAAGGATATAGCCTGTGCATGTTGTGTGATTCTTGTCAGTTTGGCAGGCAGGCAACCATCTACTCTGTACCATATCTTTATGTAATTGCTACAATCACGGAGGGGATTTGACATGTCTGACAGCATCATGCACATAATAGTGCTCTTCTTCAGTGTATAAAATAACTCTCTAAGAAGACTGATGGGACTAAACAAAAGCAACATCTTCTACTGATAAACCACATTAGCCATTGATGCATACTAAACAAAGGCACATTACGTAGAATGGTTAGACAAATAATACAATATCTGGTGCCACAAATGTTGCGGGTGCGGAGTTATTTTTCCTACACTTTATTGAGATTCTTGTTAATGGGAAATGCTTTTGAACACTTTTTATTTTACCATATTGCTTTTACCTAATTACAGTCCTGTTTCCCCTGATATAAAACTGATGATGTGGGGTCCAAAATGTACATTTGGCTTACCGGCCAATGTGACTCTCTCTCCTCTGCTAAGGCTTAGTTCATAAGAAATATAAAATGAGGTGGCAAACTAACATTAACAATATAAGATTGCATACATATTTTTTTATTTTTGGCTTTGCTACGGCCAATTGGCTTGCTATTTCCTTACTGCGAGTTGGATCTAGGTACCCCTTAACAAAAACACACCGGTTTGCTATCTTGGCTCTTTAACGGTGGAACAAAATCGCCATTGTAGCAAGACTGCTGAAATACCTAACATCTTCAATCACATATTCGACTGCACTACGGCCATTAAAACCAAATGCAAACCTAAAATAGTTTGGCACATTTGAAGCGAATGTACTTGCACGTTTATTGCTTCTCTTTAGTTTGTATCTTAATGGTCTGTCGCAAATATTTGTAAGTAGATTTAGATTTTTTTTTTTTAAACGTCCGCTAAATGAAATGTTCCAGTAATGTTTTAGCTTGGTATTACAATTCACTATTGGTTCTGCCAGTACCCTTTGCCAATAGTGTACAACTAGTGATGTAATGTAACCAAGTACATTTACTCAAGTACTGTACTTAAGTACAATTTTGAGATACTTTACTTGAGTATTTCCATTTATTGCTACTTTGTATTTCTACCCCTCTACAGTTCAGAGGAAAAAGCGTGTACTTTTAACACTACATTTATTTAATATCTTTAGTTACTTTGCAGATTTGGATTAATAATGAATAATACAATGAAATATAAACCCTTAAATAAGACTTTAGTAACACCTGGATTAAATTCAGAAGCTACCCTGCAGCATACAAAGTAAGGAAAACTGGCTGCACCCTTCCCAGCTTTGATACAGCCTGTCCTCCTACAAAAAACGACCATATAGGCCGATTGTTCATACCCTTATTACGACTCAGAGACACGTTTTAAAGTGTATGTTGATTCTTACACGACCACTAGAGGTGCTCTAGTGGTCGTGTAAGAAACAACATGCTCCCGGCCCGTTCATTGCAAACGCTCCGGAGGGACGTTTATTCACAAATAACCCTCTCTGGAAAATCCTAAATTGTGGAATACTTTGGCCATTAAAATGCTTTTTGATTCGATTTATGGCGAGAAGTGTATATTGTACTCTTAGAATCCACGTCCAGTCAATGTGTAGGATCTATAGTGTGATAGATATTACGAAGATGATTTGAGGTCTCGCCAGGATAACGTAGCTTCCATGTAAAGTTAGCGTGGGTGAAAACAGTTTTTCCGGTCTCGAAGTTTTCATAATAAAACCGGATATATTCCCCTCACTGTCAAATTATTACACAGTGATATCTGCATTACTCATCCACTAAAAAACATCAGTTTATCCTTGTTTATTACACAATATTGATTGGTTTAAATTGTGTACAATGCTTTTGTGTTTTTAACCTTCGATTCAGAGAATCTTTTGACACTACACTACCCAGAATCCCCAGCTATCGTTTGGGACTACAACATCCGCCTTGCTTTTCAAACCCTGTGATTAGTCATCAAGCCCTGTGATTGGATGTTGGAGTGGCAGTGCGACAAGGTTACGCTGAGCGTCTGAAATGGAATGGAACCACGGCAGAGTTTCCAAAACTGGAATTGGAACTACACATGCTGGCTATTGTGTGTTTCGCAACATGTTCTATGACACGTCTCTTTAAAAGACGTTTTCGTATTTCCCACAATTAGAAGTATGTATTGCCAGTATTAAACTGTGTACACCCTGGAGGTTTAGGGGATACGAAACACAGTGGTGTTATCAAATTTAAAACATATAATTAATAAATGGGTGAATTAATATACCCACATGACATCTAAGGTCAGAAGAGCTTTATTTAACAGCTGGTCTTATGTCTGTGAACCCGCCTGTTGTTCATTGATAAGCCTGAAACATGCACTTATGCACTTGTCAAGGTTCAGAGACAATTTTTGCAAATATGGCAGTAGCCATCGATCATCTTAAGATAAGGTATAAGATATACTTTATTGATCAAAAGTTGGGAAACGTTTTTGTTACAGCAGCATACTACTTTGTTCTACTCCACTACAATTCAGAGGTTAACCTGGTATTTTTACTCCACTAAATTTATTTTAGTTACTTTGCAGATTCTGATTAATGATGTGAAATAATAACAACCCTTAAATCAGACTTTAGATACACCTGAGTCAAATTCAGGGAAGGTGATTGTCAAATGCCAAAATAAACTATGCAATATATTGGACGTTAAGTAATTTGTCAGACTTCATATTTATCTGTGGATAACCCCAACGTTTTTTTCTTATTCAAAAGAAGACCTTAACTTAAAGTATTCTTTAATGTTTAAATAACGCCTTATTAGTTTGTAAATCCCCCTGTTAATATATTTGGATGTCTTGCACTAAACTATTTTATTGTAGAGATCACTGCAGTATCTTCTTGATCTTTTATATTCTATATCTCTATCATGCCTTCTACTTTCCCCCAATTTTGTATGTAGGCTACTCTTAATATTTAAATGTTTTCATCAAATAAAACTTATTCAACAACAAAATTCAATAACATGCTACAGTATAACCACTAGGCGGTGCGGGTTAAAAAAAACAGTGGTGTAGTTAATAAAACATAATAATATCAAACATAATATGAATATTAACTTTATTGTGAAATTAAAACAGAACGGTAAAGGAAAATACAGTTTCAGTCTCTCGATTTGAAGCTTATGCATTGTACCATGAACCTGTATAGACCTGTAACAGTCAACTGCATGAGGAGTTGGAAAGGTAGTAAATAATATCTTTAAAAACTACAAAAAAATCCTTTTCTATCAGCTGTGCACCGTTATGGTGTAAATATAGCCTATCAATTGGATCAAATATAAAAGTCAGCCGAATTAGTGTTGATACTGCAAGGAGACGTATTGTGTGAAAAGAAATGGAAGATGTTGTTTAATTGCTAATATATTTATGATCCACGTCACGTATTCAGTTTTGGCGGCATTTCTTACAGTTTGTCAAAAGGTCTTCTGATCAGGGCTCTATAAATAAATATCTATGGCAGATATGTAATATTTAATGCAGCCGTGTATTCCGTGTATTACAATGCCGTTATGTGATGACTTCCAAAGAGAAAAGCAAGAACACTTGGAATAAAGTATTATTTTATTTAAAAAAAATGTTTTTCCCATTTCATATCCCACAAACACCATCTCCCAACATGCATTGCGGCTAAAACAATCAATGTTTTAGCCTATCAAACCCTCTGAAAAAAGAAAGGTGTCTCTCAGAATCGAAAGAGAAAAACTAATGGGAAAAACACAAAAGCATTGTACACAATTTAAACCAATACATGTCGTATAATTAACAAGGATAAACTGATGTTTTTTAGTTGATGAGTAGTGCAGATATCACTGTTAAATCATTTGATCATTGGTTTTATTATGAAAACCTCGAGACCGGAAATACTGTTTTCAACCCGTAACTTTACATGGAGGCTGCCGCATACCTCAAATCATCTTCGTAATATCTATCAAACTGTAGATCCTACATATCGACTGGACGTGGATTCTAAAAGTACAATATACACTTCTCGCTAGAAATCTAATCATAAAGCGTTTTAATGGCCAAACTATCCTACAATTTAGGATTTTACAGAGAGGGTTATTTGTGAATAAACGACCATCTGTAACGTTTGCATTCAACGGGAGCACTAGAGGGCGAAAACTTTAAAACGTAATTATAGGACGTATTAAGCGCTTGAACAAACGACATATTTGGTCGTAATAAGGGCCTGAACAATCGGCCCATTTGGTCGTATGAGTTGGAGGACTTCTTGCAGCGATAACACTTTAATGATTCTATAATTATTATCAAAACATATAATATATATTATTCTGAAATGGACCAACCTTCATTATGAGTACTTTTACCTCTGGTACTTTAAATATAATATTAAGAAACATATGGTGGACAAGTTAATTAATATCAGGAATTCAATTTAGAAAGGTGAAAGCCATTGATTTTATAGATTCATTAAACACATTTGTTTTAATGTTGATGATTACCCAACATTCAGTATCTCAGAAAATTAGAATATTACATAAGACCAATAAACAAAACAGATTTTTAATACAGAAAGATCGGCCTTCTGAAAAGTATGTTCATGTGTATGCACTCAGTGCAGTGCTTGGTTGGGTCTCCTTTTGCATGAATAACTGCATCACTACCGCGTGGCATGGAGGCGATCAGCCTGTGGCACTGCTGAGGTGTTATGGAAGCCCAGGTTGCTTCGATAGCGGCCTTCTGCTCTTCTGCGTTGTTGGGTCTGGTGTCTCTCCTCTTCCTCTTGACAATACTCCATAGATTCTCTACAGGGATCAGGTTCAGGCGAGTTTGCTGGCCAATCAAGCACAGGTATTGGTACTGTGGGCAGTGTGGGCAGGGGCCAAGTCCTGCTGGAAAATGAAATCAGCATCTACATAAAGCTTGTCAGGAGAAGGAAGCATTAATTGCATCATCGTATCCAGGATGTGCTACAACTGTTGCATTCTTCTTGTCAAGCCACTCCAGAACCAGCCCAAAACTCCAGAGACAACGTCAAAAGACTTGTGCTAAGGAGAAAATTAGCTAGTCTATTGCTCAGTGTTTCAAAGTCCTCATTTTAGAAGAAAAGTTCATTTGGAAAATCAAGGTCCCAGGGTCCCGAGAAAGGCTGGAGAGGCTCAGAATCTAAGTTGCTTGAAGTCCAGTGTGAAGTTTGCACATTCAGTGATGATTTTGGGAGCCTTTAAGTCTTATGTAATATTTACATTTTCTGAGATAATGATTTTTGGTTCCAAGCCGTAATCATCAGGATTAAAACAAATAAACGCTTGAAATAATTAACTATGTGTTTAATAAATCTATATATTATATGAGTTTCAACTTTTAAATTGAAATTCAGAAATTAATTAACTTTTCCACAATATTCAAATGTATTGAAATGCACCTATATGAGCTCTGAATACTTCTCCCACCTCTTTGTCGATACCAATGAAGAGACTGCAGACATAACAGGCTGAAATATCTCTTTTGAATTATATTTTTTGTTACCCAATCATATTCTCCAGAATTCGTTAAAATGTTGACACATTTAAATGTCGACCTAGCCAAGCAAATGACAGACATATAAATGTTGCCAGACTATTTGATTTGAACCAAAAGCTACTGTGAATATGAATGCATAATAACAAATATAAGGGGAGCGTCCGAAGATGTGAAGTAGCTACATCAAATGTCATAAAAAAATGGAGACAGCTAAAAAACAAGTGCTGGATACACAGTGATATACAGGCTACATTTAAATTGATAAATTGTAACAATTAGCATTTTAATATCTCCTACACATAATGACCATGATTTATCTGGGAGAGAAAGACAGGGTTGAACAGTATCAAAGACTGAACGGTTACTTTGCTAAACGCTGTGATTTCTGGCTTTTAAAGCTATACTGAATGTAGTTAAGATACAACTACTGATCTCTGAGGGGGGGATGTAGGTTGTAAAAGTAGAAAAAGCAGGAATTAGTGTAGATAAGGGAATAGAGCCATGAAGCAACTAATGGGAAGTAAAACAAAAGATAATAACGAGGGCGATAAACAAATGCAGCCCACCATTAGAACATGTTTGGAAAATAAAATGGGAAAACAGTCATTAACATTTATGTTGCTCTCTTAAGGCAAACACAGTATACAAACAAAGAAATATAATTAAGCTACGGACACAAGGAATACAAAGCAACCACGTTTAAGCCACAGTATTAATAAATAGTTTGTTCTAAGGCTGTGCCATATATTTATATTATATCTTAGTCGTAGAGTTTGGTATCGTGATGTGGCAAGTGTTCTTCTTTTTGGTTTTAAAGGCTGCATTACACTGAATTCATGTCATGTTCTGAACCAACAAGAATGTTCTAGCTCTTCTATTATTTGTCTTTGAACCACTTCACAGTCATTAGAGTCTCATCGCAAATGATTATTTATCCAATATGCAATAGTCCCTTCATTCATCATTGGCACTATAGTCAACTAATGAAAGTCATCTGCTGTCCTCTTTATGGTCAAAATAAGGAATACAGCATTAAAGAATAGAAAGTAACTCTCACGACCATGCCTGTCAATGTTTCCACTTATCTGTTTCATTGGAACAAAATGTTTTTCTTGATATCAAGGCAGTTATTTTGCACTAAAGGCTATGTATAGAAAAAGCTTCAGGTAATTCTCTGGAGACAGTGATGACATTGTTGATTATGATGCAGGTATTAATTGTAGCCTGACCAGCAGCTCAGTCTGGAAAGGATTGAGCCTGATTCCTTTACTTTCATCAGCTCTGAAGTTTTTATTTATTTAATGAATGTCACCCGCTCAGCTGAATCAGACAGACTATGACTCATCTCTTCTCCTGAATTTAAGGCCCGAACACACCAATCTGACACCAAAGAACTAACACAGACGGACCCCCGACTGTTGTGTCGCCTCGCGTCTCTGCGTCTTTGCCATCTGTCGCACTGGAACACACCGCAAAGACTTCAGCCGGCGGCCAAGAAGCACGTACGAACTGTGCATGCGTGAGTGGTAATAACTCTCCTTACCAGCAGGTGGCGGTAGTGTGTATTCGTCATTCAAAAAGAGGCAACAACCGGAAGACAGACTGCGATAACCGAGAGAAGAAGAACAGACTGCGTGATATAAACAAACAACAAATAGCGTGTGCGTTCCATTTTCGCTCTACAACGAGAAGCTCATGGGGCTTTCCCGAACCTGTGTCGAGAGCTGGAGTTAAATGAAATCTCAGATTTGCCTTCTTAATAGTTTGTTTGGGTCCCTCACTTCCGTTTCGCTTCTCATGCACTGATTCGCTAGCTGAACAGCCAATCAGAGTGATCTCTTTTGCCGACTGCCGATTCAACATGTCGAATCGGTGGGTTTTTGGCCGAAAAGGTGTCGGCACGGCTGAAAAGACACAACGGTGCAGGACACACCAATCTGAGTAGGGCGTGTCGATGCTCATCGTCGGCCTGACGCCCATCGACGGCTAACATCGGCTTGGTGTGTCCGGGCCTTTAGTCGACGCTCTTAATAGTCCATTTATTTACTGCTTAAATATGTTGCTTTAGGGAATGGAGATCAAGTATTTTAAAATTGCCATACACGTACACAACATTTAGATTTAGACTCTGCATTTAGCACATCCTAATTTTAGGAGCTATTATTTACACATTGTTTGGGGAGCAGTGTGGGTCCAATGCTTTGCTCAAGGACATCTCGCCAGTGCCCTGGAAGCAAAGTGTCACCTCTCTAGGTGCCAGTTCACACTCTGTACTTGGCGACCTAAGCCCAATCTCTGCCACCCCCTTGACCTAGCATCTGTGCCTAGAGCTAAATGAATATCTTTTTTTATCTTAAGATCATTGGAGGTGTTTTTCATTTTAGGAGAGGTGGAGCATTTATACTATAAGAAGAAAGGTTGTTTTAAATAAAGCATATCGGTGCAATAGAACAAACAACTGAAAAACATCACAAATGCTTCTAAATAATGTAACCACTGCCCTTTAAAATCCAATTAACTTTATAATCTTGACAACTGAGAAACATCTTTAGCCCAGAATTATTAGAACTTTTCGGAGCTGAATATTTTGTTTGGTTATAGGTGACTGGATTACCGTAGTGTTTCTGGAATACAGCAATGTTCTTTGTCATATACAATGGCATATTCAAGCAACTTTGGTCCTATAAGTATGCAAAACTCACAGCTACAAAAAACAAATACAAACAAACACCACATGGGACAATTTGAATACAATATTTGTTAAAAGTATATTAAAAAAGGGTCCTGAAACACGGATCAAACTTCTGTTCCTTTAAAAGTCAATTCCTTTTCAGTTTTTGTTTTTCGTTCCACTTACAAGCATAGCCAGTCCTATTCGATTGCTTTCCTCTCTTCTCTCATCCAACAAAAAAGAATGGCTGATTGCTTTGGGGCGGACAAAGTCCCACAGAGTAGCTCAATTATTGACTTTGCTAAGTCAACCTTTAACGTTCAAGTCCTGCTCACACTCTTGTCCTTGTGGTGGCCCAGGGCCCACTGAAGGCACGTATTCAGCTCACAGTCCAGCAGACATTAATTTCTCTCAATCTTCACACTCAATTTAGTCTTGAATGTTCCTGCCAATATGGCTGAGCCTTGGAATTAGAAGTGGTAAATTATACAAATAACCCCTTAATAGCATGCCTGGCCCGAATGAAGTGAACCCTCCAATGTGGAGGCGATTTTCAGCGTGACAAGTGAAATGGAAGGGCAAGTCCAATCATGTACGAACATGTATTCAGTGAGCAAGATATGGTGGCATAATGAGCATTGGTGTCCACAATGCAAATGATCAACAATGTCTGTTTGTTTGTCATTATTTTAGGCTTTCCATCCTCACAAAGGAGTGTCTTTGGCAACAATAAAAATCAATTCAGCACTACTGTTTGTCAAGACAGAAGTGATGGAATGAAAAGAAATATTTTCAAAAAGTCAAATAAAATGTGAGTCAGGGTTTGCCTTCAAGTTTCTGTGGATAAGTATTTTTAACACAATGGCCTCCATGAATCAGGAATTTGGCCTTCAGACTTGCTCAAAAAAGTGTAGAAGGGTTATATTTATTAATTTGTATAGATGCAAATACTTTTAAAGGGAAAGACACACTTGGAACTGATTTTACAAGTGAATAAAGAGTACGTTCGGAGTGAGTCTGAAATGGTTATTATCTGCAAGAAGACACCAACCTCAGCACAGCAACAACTGTGTAGTGACAATAATAAACTGCCCTCAGGGGAACTTGGAGTCACAGCCTAAATATGTTGGTGTGAAGGTGGGGTTTGTGAAATGTTACAAGAAAGCAGCAATGGCAGCAGCAAGTTTTTGTAGCAATGTAACAACAGAGTTAGTAAACTGGCCAATGGCGCCAACCATCATTTTGCCCACGCCTGGCCAGGCACCTGGGACCACGATATAAATACTTTGGAGTGAAATTAGACAGATATATCTAAACCCAGCAATCCACCAGATACAGTATGCAGCCACAGGCCTAAATATATCAGCTGTGCAGCATATAATTATTATTAGTTAATACATTCTAGTGCAGTATCTATTAAAACGTGCCTTTTCAGAACGGTTTTCCTCGGCCTCTGTCAGTATTGCTCCTCACATTTTTCTTGAGAACTGCTTATCCAAAAAAAAGTTTGCTCAACACTGGAAATTGCACCCCTAATTAATACACGTGTATTAAATATGATGAATATATCTTTACTGTCAGGCTATGTTCCACAGTCATTTAAAGTAGCTGTAATTAAACCTATTATAAAAAAAAAAAACCTTGATCCTGAGGTTATGGCCAACTACAGGCCAATATCAAACATTCCCTTCCTCTCAAAAATCCTCGAGAAAGCAGTGGCCTCACACAATTGTGTGCATTTTTAAATACAAATTGTTTATTTGAGAAATTCCAGTCAGGTTTTAGAAAACATCATAGCACAGGGACAGCACTGGTTAAAGTCACAAATGACCTGCTTTGTGCATCTGATAATGGACTTGCCTCTATCCTGGTTCTGTTAGATCTGAGTGCTGCCTTTGACACTATTGACCATAACATACTACTCCAAAGATTAGAGTTTTTGATAGGTATAAGGGGAACTGCACTAAGCTGGTTCAGGTCTTATCTATCAAAACTGTTTCAGTTTGTATCTGTCAATGATGAATCCTCATTACAAACTACAGTCAGTCATGGAGTACCGCAAGGGTCTGTACTTGGACCCATCCAGTTCATCATATATATGCTACCATTGGGCAATATCATAAGGAATAACTCCATTAATTTTCATTGTTATGCAGATGTTACACAATCGTATCTATCAATTAAACCAGATGTACAATTTCCATTAGTTAAACTGCAAGAATGCCTCACAGACATAAAGACATGGATGACATGGATGACAACTTTTTATTATTAAACTCCGACAAAACAGAAGTCATTATACTAGGCCCCCAGCACCTTCGGAACGAACTGTCCAACAACATAATTTCTTCGAATTGTATTACCATGACCTCCAGCACCACGGTAAAAAATCTTGGTGTTATTTTTGACGAGGATTTGTCTTTTAAATCCCATATAAAGCAAATTTCAAGGACTGCCTACTTCCATCTACGGAATATTGAAAAAATCAGGCACATCCTAAATCACAACAATGCAGAAACACTAATCCATGCTTTTATCACCTCCAGGCTGGATTATTGCAATTCCCTTTTATCAGGCTGTCCAAACTCATCATTAAAGACCCTTCAATTCATACAAAATGCTGCTGCACGGGTTTTAACAAAGAAGATGGACCACATCACTCTTGTTTTAGCAGCATTGCACTGGCTACCAATTAAGTCTAGGATTGATTTTAAAATACTTTTACTCACATACAAAGCGCTAAATGGTCAGGGACCATCCTACCTACAGGATCTTTTAATCTCCTATTGCCCCTCTAGAGTGCAGGTCTGTTGGTGGTTCCCAGAGTCCACAAAAAAAGGTCAGGTGCTAGAGCTTTCGACTACCAAGCCCCGTTCCTCTGGAATCAACTTCCAGTGACGATTAGGGAGGCAGACAGTGTCCACACATTTAAGAGTAGGTTAAAGACTTTCCTTTTTAGTACATCGTACCGTTAAGACTGGTTTTAAACCCCCTTTTATACATCCTCATGGACCCTTCGTTTTATGGAATTGTATTTATTGTACTCTAACTGTATTTGTGTTATGTTTCTTTTTAAATTGGTATTTTCACATTGATCTTATAAGATACGTTTGTTGTTTTTACATTGTTTTAAATTCCCAATTGTGTTTGTTGACTTGTGAAGCCCTCTGAGACAAATAGGATTTGTGATTTTGGGCTATATGAATAAACTTGAATTTAATTTAATTTAATTGTATTGTATTACAATCCCATTATGTGATGACTTTCAAAGAGAAAAGCAAGCACACTCGAAAAAAAGCGCATTTTAAATGGCCAAACTAACTTTAAAATAGGCATTTTCCACCGAGAATAAAACGAAGGTCGGCCATGTTTTGTTTTTCTGCAGGGAGAAATTTGAAGATCACGTGACATAGACGCCAGCCATTGGAATAAATGGTGAAAAAAAACGTAGGGATCTTACAATTTCAGAGGCGTTTTTGTAGAAATACTACGTCCCAAGTTGTGGACTAACGTAGTTATTACACGTTTTTTTGTGAGACAGGGTTGGTTAAACCCCACAGCCCCGCGGGCGGGGGCAAAACGCAACATCTTGCAAGAAACAGCGTCTGAGGGCTTCTTAACATTTAATAAACTATGAATGTGTCATATCCACTTAACGGGAAGAAACTCAGCTATCAGAATATATTAACTATTTTTAGCAAAACGAAACATAAGGGTAATATCAAAGGCTCTGAATTAGCCCTGAGCGAAAAAATGCTAACACCCTTAGCACATAACTCACAATAAAATACCCTTATTACTTATTGTATCTGCACAAACAAGATATCGATTAGCAAGCTGAGATTCCACAAATTCCAGACATACATATAAGTATCATCACTGAGCAATCAGAACTTGTGGCGAAATTACAAAAAACAACAACAAAAAGATTAGCCAGAACGGCTAAAAACGACTTATCTTTGTTGTTTTCTGATCAAAAATTGTGTTTCTTTACTTTAAATCTCTGGAATCCATCGATCTGATTGATTAGCGGAGCAAATGATCAAAATAATATGGAGGGAAGATATTTTCGTTTGGATTACTGGTCTGGGGGAAGTTCAAGAGTATGTGTGTGTGTGTGTGTGTGTGTGTGTGTGTGTGTGTGTGTGTGTGTGTGTGTGTGTGTGTGTGTGTGTGTGTGTGTGTGTGTGTGTGTGTGTGTGTGTGTGTGTGTGTGTGTGTGTGTGTGTGTGTGTGTGTGTGTGTGTGTGTGTGTGTGTGTGTGTGTGTGTGTGTGTGTGTGTGTGTGTATTAGGGATGTGCATCTCCATCACTGAGGCCGATGCGATGCGCATCTCGATACGTTGCCACGATACGATACATTAACGATACATTTGAAAAACCAGGCGATGCGATACGATACGATTCACCCCTGTTGCGATACAGTTCGATACGATTTGATTCAACATTATGCGATTCGGTGCGATACGATGCAATTCTACACGATGCAAAAATAATGATACTTAAATATGGTACGACAGAGGATTTTTGTTTTATTCCTTATATGCAGCAAATCATACATTAACAAAAAAGTGCTTTACATATTTGGTACTGCACATCCCATCATGCCGTTTATTTTTTTACCTTTAAAAGCTCTGCAGAGTACAGTACAATTGTATAACACCTCACAGTTAAACAATGTAAGGATGCATTGCTCATGATTAACAATGTGCAAATAACAGCTACCATAGTTGCCCATACAGCTGCCAGCCTGATGTGCTTAACACTCATAGGCTAACTCACCAGTGAGCAGAAAGCAGTGGGTTCTATAACAATAAAGAATACAAATAACCTTTCACAAACAGGTATTTCATAACTGCTTACAGTGAGGAAGACATTTAAATTATTATTGGCCGTCACAGGCTGCTGTAAACTAAACACCACTCTCTCTGACAGGAACACCTCACTGAGTGATTTAACTCATAGTCTAACTTTCAGGTTTCTCTTTTCAGCCGCAGACCCCATGTCGCCTCTTTGTGTGCGTCGCTAAGTTCCTCCTACTACTTGTGTACTTTAAAGTGGCTCGGCATCGTTAACAATTTGCGAGCGATTTTTCAAATTGACCGTATGTAGTATATAGTGCCGCGCACATATACCATCAGGACGTTACTGATGGGGTGCGGTTGCGGAGTGATACTGTGTGTATGCAAGCCCGCATCTGGACGGATCTATGTATCATGGCTGTAGACCTGTTGAGTGATAAAGATACCTCGTACAAAGGTCTACGGATACCTTATTACTCTCCATGACCTGCGGTCAACTATATAGCATAAAGGACTATTACACCGTCTTTCTTGAACAATCCGAAGTGTTGCCAAACGTTTGATTTGTAGGTATTTTTCGGTGCGCTGTGTTTCTCTTTCTCCTCAACTTCCGTGTGTGTTGATAACTGAGATTCTCGGCCTCCGTAGTGGCGAAGCAAATATCAAAGATTGTCTCTGCTGAGCGTTGACAGGATGAGGGGATTTTATATGAATGAATCGTTTTTTTACCGATGCAAAGACGCTACGCAATCGATGCATCGCGAGTTCAACCCAAACTGTAGCCGATGTGCACTCTTTCAACCGGTGCACTCGCATCTTGAACGTTTATGCCGGTGCACCGATGCGAATCGGTGAATCTTAACATCTCTAGTGTGTATATGTGTGTGTGTGTGTGTGTGTGTGTAATTTTGCATTTGTGTGTATTGTGTTTGTTTCCCGGGGAAAAAACTCACGAGAAACACCAGCTGTTGTTATGCCTGCTGTGACGTCAAGTTACTCCGTTCTCCGCTTGTAATTATGCCGTTACAAGCTTCAAAGTTGTATTTATCATCTGAATATGCCGAAACAAGTTTAATACTCTGAAAGCCAAGACTTTGTTTATTTGAAATCAGATGAAAACAAACTGTAACGGACCCTGCCGTGTTATCTATGATTACTATACACCTTACATTCATAATTTCAGCCGGAGGGAGGGGGGGCGGCGCTGTGGAAGTGCAGGGTGGCGAGTGAGAGCTGTCATCTTCCCTTTACAAGCTTCAAAAATGTATTTATCGTGTGATTTTGGAAATAAAAGTTTCTTATTCTGAAAGCCAAGACTTTGTTTATTTAAAAAAAAATTAAAACACCCGGAAAAAATAAATATATATTTGAATTAAAAAGAAAAAAAAAGGTTTTGGCTCATGATAGGCCCCCGATCTCCGTAGGTCCCTGGGCTTCAGCCCAGGTAAGCCCGTGCATAAAAGCGGCCCTGGTTGGCAACCCTGAATAAGTGCTTTCGACCAAGAAGATACAAACTTGAAGAAAACAGAATCATATAAGTACATCAGGTTTCATAGAGCTAAAACATTTAAAGTGCTACTCAACTGGCTTTAGATAAGCCAGTCCTTTATTAGTATATAAGTGCTTTGTTAGTAATTGTATTGCTCGAAGTGGAGTTTTTAGTCTGCGCCGGAAGATGTGTATGCTTTCTGCTGTCCTGATGTCAATGGGGAGCTCATTCCACCATTTTGGAGCCAGGATAGCAAACAGACGTGTTTTTGCTGATGGGAACTTGGGTCCCCCTCACAGTGCGGGTGCAGCGAGCCGTTTGGCTGAGCGGAGTGCACGTGCTGGGGTGTATGGTTTAACCATGTCCTGGATATAGGAAGGGCCAGATCCATTCGCAGCATGGTACGCAAGTACCAGTGTCTTGAAGTGGATTCTAGCAGTTACTGGAAGCCAGTGAAGGGAGTGGAGGAGCTGCGTGGTGTGGGAACATTTTGGAAGGTTGAAGACCAGACGAGCCGCTGCATTCTGGATGAGCTGCAGAGGTCGGATGGCACATGCAAGTAAACCAGCCAGGAGGGAGTTGCAGTAGTCTAGGCGTGAGATGACGAGAGCCTGGACCAGAAGTTGAGTCGCTTTCTGTGTCAGGAGGGGACGTATCCTCCTGATGTTGTAAAGCGTGTATCTGCAGCAGCGGGTTGTAGCAGCGATGTTTGCAGTAAAGGACAGTTTGTTATCTAGGGTCACACCCAGATTCCTTGGAGTCTGAGTCGGGGAAACAATAGAGGTGCCGATGTTGATCGTTAGGTCAAGAGTGGGACAATCTTTTCCCGGAAGGAAAAGCAGTTCAGTCTTGTCGAGGTTGAGCTTGAGGTGGTGAGCAGACATCCACTGAGAAATGTCTGCTAGACAAGCAGAGATGCGTGCGACGACCTGGGTTTCAGAACGGGGAAAAGACTAAATTAATTGAGTGTCGTCAGCGTAGCAGTGGTATGAAAAACCATGCGGGCTAATGACAGATCCGAGCAAGTTTGTGTACAGAGAGAAGAGGAGGGGACCAAGAACAGAGCCCTGAGGGACCCCTGTAGTTAATTGACAAGGGTCGGACTCGGACCCTCTCCAAGTTACCCTGTAGGTGCGGTCACTGTTCAATGAAAGAAATACATAATTTATAGTTAAACATGATTTTATTCATAATGTAAACCTACACATTAGCTTAACACAAACATATATTCTTTATGTTTCATTCTTCACACGTAAATGATCCTATTATAATGTAAAAGACGTTTAAAAACATATTTTGATACATTTGTTATGCTTTATTCGCAATGTTGTAATTATCAGTAATTAATGCAGCCGATTTGTCTAAATAATTTCCTGTTTGAAACAACAAAGTCATTCCGAGCTTCACTGTAAGAGGAGTGATCAAAAATTTGATTTTAGCATATTTCTTACCCTAATCTAGGACAGAGAGTTACAGGAACCCTGCAGCATACTGTGTTTTATTTATCTATTTTTTTCAGTGGTGTGTGTGTGTGTGTGTGTGTGTGTGTGTGTGTGTGTGTGTGTGTGTGTGTGTGTGTGTGTGTGTGTGTGTGTGTGTGTGTGTGTGTGTGTGTGTGTGTGTGTGTGTGTGTGTGTGTGCGTGTGCGTGTGCGTGTGCGTGTGCGTGTGCGTGTGCGTGTGCGTGTGCCTTAAGTCTCACAAGTGGAGATTTAGGGTAGCAGAATATTTCAGGACACTGTACAAAATCCTTTGGAGAAATGCTGCAATAAAAAAATCAATATTAGTTCTGTCACCTCCCAGTAAGAGTGTCCTGAATTTTGAAACCAATTTCCACTCTTTGTAGAGTTTGCTTGTCCTTCCCGTATTTGCATGGTTTTTTCCCCCTTACACAGACCAAATGCATGCAGTTCAGCAACTTTAAATTGTCTATAGATGTGTGGCTGTCTCTCTGTGTTAGGTCCTGTAATAAACGGGCGACTTGTCCTGGGATAAACTCCAGCAACCTCTTGCTCCTGGACAGATACGAGTAGAAACAGACTTAGATGTTAAGAATTGTTGAACTCTGCTCTTTCAGGAGTACATTGGCAATCTGAGGGTAACTTGAGGAGATTGCTTCAAATAACTTCACTTCATTTTCAATAAGTACACCTTAAGTCAGCAATTTGGGCGGAACATATCCAGGCTTAGGGTCTCACATTACCATATACCAAACTCCTTAGAAGATAGTTAGGTTTTTTTAACCGTGATTTTTTGTAGAGAACATGTGATTCCTTTATTTATTTAATTTGATTTAGATAATCATTCAACTAAACAATGGTAGACTCAAGTATTTTGGAGCCTCTAATTGCCACCCCACAATGAATGAACAGAAGTGAAAGAGTTGTTCTAATTAATGCACATAAAACTATTTAAAAATAAATCTCCCTCACAAAAAAGCAATTCTGTATATAACAAATATTTGCATGACAACCAAAAATGTAAATGGTTGCAGCTTGCATACAGTATTTGCATTCATACATTTTTCTATCAAACACATGCAGAGCATATTTTCAAAGATGTGTTGCTTTTCTTCTGAAAATCATCAAGCATTGCAGTTGCAGTCTAATGTATCTATGACTCAAACAACTGCTCATTCATCCTGTAATATGTGCTTCATAATTGTTTGTTTGCCTTTTAACTACACTGCTTTACTATGCAGAGCTTGACTGTGCAAAAACCGCCGTGTTGATAGCAAACGATGAGGAAATGAATTGGTCACAGGAGGACTAAATTCGTTTTTTAAAAAGGAGGCGGAAGAAAATATACACGGTTAAAAGGGTGACATTGTGTGTTTATTGCAAAGTCCAAGGAGTGTACCGCATGATAGCTGAGGGATTGTGTGTTGGCCTCATGATTCATCACTGTGTCCTTTGTTTGCTCTAAAAACAATCAAAGGTAATTCAATTCATGGTTCAGTTATATCAGGAAAGCAGGGGCAATGCGCAGATTCCTGTGTATATGCAGTTAGGCTGGACTGAGAGGAGGGATTGTTGTGTAGTGCAGTTTGTGATATTTGGCTGGAAAAAAAAGTGTATCAATAGTGCCACCACATGGAAAGGCCTGAACAGTTCTAATGGCGTTCTGTAAGCAAATCTTTTTTACAAAAAACACTGTATTGCTACATTCCAAGCAGCATTTATAGGAACAGTGTGTCATCATAATGTAACCCTTCTTTTCGCTTTATAATACAGTGGACAAACCCTGAAATAAATTAAAACATCCGCTTTATTTTATATATTCAATTCAAAATCTTAGCAGCAGGCAATATGAAAATGAAGATAAAGAATAACAGCTTGGCATTGTGAAAGTAATCATACAATAAAGCATATTTACTTTAAAAAATATAGATCAAATATGTAAAGCAGTGCTTTTGGGCCAGCACGTTGAACTAGCTCTTGGAAAGGCTCCATTACAATTATTTCGGCTCTTCATTGTTTCATCCACTATCACAGAGTGTCCACCACTTTCACTAACATATCACCCCCGATGGAGGTTTAACGTCAGCAAATCCGTAACACTGTAGACATCTGTTGGTCTCCAGACGGGGTGCAGGGAAGCCAAATGGGTCAAACTTGTCAGTATCAAACGTTTTTTCTTTGGAAGAGCTCATCTGGTGCTCCTCCTCAGGCTCTCCACGGTCTGCAGGAAGGACCGCAGGGCTTGGTCCTCCTCCAAGGTGGAGCAGTCCTCCTCCTCCTCCTCCTGAATGATGCCACACTGCATGCAGCGGAGGCGGGGCTCACGTTGTCCGGCCCTGCAGACACAAGCTGTGGACAGAGAGTGGGGGAACTCCTCCATCACCAGAGACAGCAGATGGGCAGGGAGCGTGTCCATGCTGGTCGCCATGGTGAACGAATGTGAGGATGATGAGCTGGAGACTATGATGCTCGAATTTAAATCCTTTCGTGTGAAGATCTCTAGAGTATTGGATGGGATGTCTCCACAAGAGTTGGTAAAGAAGATGCAACAAAAATCTTGAGAAAAGAAAACTACAATCAGGCCGAGCTGTTTAATATTCAGTCCTGAGGGCTCTGCTTCATGAGATGATTTCAGAGATCCTGTTTTGCTCTTCGCTCTGAAATCTCAGAGAGTGATTGTGACTGAGCACCACCAAGCTCCTCTTTATATACTTCTCTGCAACCCACTCCTTTCTTCCTTTTGGGCATCCCTCCACGCAGAGACTCTCTCCCTCCTACACGCTCAGCGATGACACATTTCCGCAGCTTCCATACCAGTGCACCGGAAACATCTCCTTGAAACTGTTGGCATGGGAACCGGACGGTGATGTTTGCGAGGAGGGAAGAGAGGCAGGACGTGAAAAAACAACTCATTTGTATGGACTGTGAAGATGACGAATATTGACACAAGTTACACAAACTGATTGACGCTGCCATGTTTTATTAAACAGAAGAGTGTGTGGGCTTTTGACAGATAATGTTGGAGATGCCACTCGGTTTACAGACATGGAACTCATGTGATATCTGACTCCAAGCCGCTCCAAACTCATTCATATTGTATCTAATACAAAGTTTGACATAACATATAAACTAGAACTGACCCATCAGATGTTCCCATTGTATATAAAATAAGCTAACAGCTGTCCCATGGATATTCTAAAATAGAGAATGTGATACAAAAAGCAATTGACCCAAAGGTGAAAGCAAGAACAACACACGGACTGTCGTTACTTGAATTAATATTTATTGATGGCTGGAAAAATGTAATTTGATTACAGTTTCTTAGAGAAAACACTTGACTGGAAGTTGGTCCCCTGCTGCTGCACCTAGAGTCAGTGTGAGTAAAAAGTGTCTTTAGGGTAAAAAATGTAGCTTTCAAAAGAGAAAATCAAATAAATGTATCAGCTCTCATTGGTTTGGCTAATTTCTACATTTGGTTTGGTTCAACATTTTAGGAAATCAATCAATACAAGTGAAAAGATTGAGATGAATGTATGTTGTTGTACCTGGATCTAATGGATTGTGAGAGCATTTTTGTTTTAGGTTAGAAAGTCCTGCAAAACAGTAACACCAGTGGTACAAATTAATTTGAAAATCAATTTAGTTAGAAAATAAAACACCCATTTTAACATTCCACCAAGACATCTCCCTCTCTGCTGGTTATCCATTTACAGCAGTTCCTCTTCATTAAATGAAACACGCACTGACTTCACCACTACATCAACACCTTTGAGAACATTTTAAGTTAGAAAAACCAAACAAGAGATAACGAAGGGTTTCAAATTGGTGCTGACGAAGAATCGTCTAAATCTGAGTGCAATACAAATCCCATAGTAGGAGTTAATGAAGCTATTAATGTCAATAGATCTCAATAAAACATGTTTAAGTGCTCTAGAAAATAATTAAGTATCACCTGCAGTGTAAAACTAAAAAGGCTTAACGCTAGTAAACACATACTCAGATACACACAAATATACGGAGGCCTCAAACCTCACATGCATCCAAATTGTTCCCTCATCTAGGCTTTATACACCCTCATGTTTAACAGACAGATGGATGGATGGATTTGGGAATAGTTTTTAGTTTCCACGTTAGTGTTCCATTCATTAAAGCTGATGAAGAGCACCACTTTGTTCAGTATTTTTATGTTTGAATTGAATACATGTACCGCTGCCTCACATGCTCAATGACGGGGAGTATCGGAGGGAGGGAAACTGGGATGTGGCCCAGAAACATTCACAATCTATCTTCCTGGTCCATGATGGTGGTCCTGGGACGAGTGTTTAACACAGCAGGTCCCCTCTTCCTGCCGCCATGCGTCTATCTAACCCTGCTTTTGCTTCTTCAGGTAACGAGCGCGCTGGGACAAACCCATCCCCATCACATGGCTGTTGAGGATCTTGGCAGGGAGCAGAGCTGTGGTCACCCAACCCTACAGAGGGAAATGACATGGTCAGCTGGTGGCCTTTACAAATAACAGATTAGCATTCCAACCCACAGGAGCTACAACTGCGGCGAGAAAAAGGAAAACTGGGTAGATAGCGCTGTTTTACCGTCTAGTATGTGACAAAGACATGGCTTCACATCTTGCATATAGATATTTTGATATTTTATCAAAAGTCAATCCCTCAGTTGTTGTAGTGTCTTATAGTAAGCTGTAAAATACGGTCAACTCATCTTGCTGGATCAATTCACTGTTGTAGTATAACTTTTCTTGAAGAAATGCTCATTATTAGAACATAATGGGGAATTATGAGTGTTCACAGTATAGTGCTATGATGCTTGGTATAATACAGTATAATATAGTGTAATGTTAGGGTGTGTACACCGTCAGAACAGTGTTTCCATCTGAATGAGTGTGTAACTTCATGTGGAGAAGAATAGCGGACTCTGCTGTTAAGGCTAGTGTGCATGTCTGTATAAGGGGCCCACTCTCGCTCTGAGCATGTAGGTCTATGTGTGTCAGGTTGAACGAAGGGGCCACTTTTAGGTTAAGGTTAATTGTTATTCACAGTGCCTGAGGCTAATGAGATGCGAGGTTACAACTGAGAAAGAGACCAGTGGTAAGACTCCCCTCACTTGATAGTGAACTTTGGTGAAGGTCAAGAAGCGGTCAAAGTGACGGAACGCCTCCAGGGCACGTGGATACGGAAGTGTAGGTAAATGCAAACGTCTGCAGACAAAGTTGCTGACAAAGAAACGTCACCAGGGTCAACCAATGAGGGACAAGAAGGCTCGCTATAAAAGGTGCGAGTACAACGTTTGTTCAACAGTGTGATCCCGGGGTCTGCTCGCTCTTTGATTGATGTCTTTTGACGTAATAAAAGTTCTATTGCATCGAACTCCGTCTGCCTCCAACCACTTCTTTTGAACCTGCTAGAATGTGATGGTATAGTGTTGAGAAGATTCAACTGGCCCAGACCGAGATGTTCCTCCAACATCACCAAGCAGTTCAAATTAATGCAAGAAATGTGTTTCTGCTTTTGCTCAAATGTTAATTAAGCTTAATCTTGACAGTATGGCAGTTATAGGTCATAAGAAAGTAGCAGTTCTATAAAGCATCGTTAATGGTTATTTCATTGACTCACCAGATTTAATTAGTGAAAATTTCTCTTTTTATTTAATTAAAAGTGTTTCTCATGCTGCTAATTTATCTTCAGCTTTGTTATTGTCTTAATTGAAATATATATTACAAAAGCCCAGTGGATATAATAATAGAAAATTAATGATGTTTGAACATGGTAATACACTTATTTCTACTAAGGGCACTTCACTTCACTTACACATCCATTACGTTTTATAATTTGTATTGGTATAATTAAATATTTCAAAGACTTTTTGCAACCCTAAAAATATATAGAATCTGGTGAACTTATAGAAGGTTCCGTCTCACAGCGGTGTGAATTACATGTTGCGTATGTGTGGATTATTACTGTGAGACGGGCAGAGCTGTGCTGCACAATTGAAGGCAGAGGGATTATCAGATAATCAGAGCAGACGCTGCTTGTCTGCAGCTTTTGGTTTAGTGTAATATCAGCGCTAGTGACAGGGAAGATCTGTGCTGAGTTCACAGTATCTGCACCGTATCAAGTGAGTGCGCAGTATCCTCAAAGGCTTTTTTAAGCTGATAAAGAACATTAGTGTTGATATTAGGGAGACGTTGTTCAGCAGCGTCCAACACAAAGTGGAGGAACTGGAGAAAATGTCACACTGAACTTTCTGCTGCTCATGTCCCTACAGAATAATTTCAGTGTTAGAATTCAGACTAAACTGCCAGGTATTTAGATTTTAGAGGACGCTTTTGCTACATCATGCTGATTATATAAATGTACAACAATATGCGGAGGAAGATCTGGCTGCAGTAGGATTTAAAGTTCTAACTGGCTCTTTCTGCTGATCTCGAGTCATTCTGAGTGGTGAGTGAGTTGTGAACACGCATCTGACAATACAGTGCAGTTCTTCAGTTAGAGTTAACACCAGTTTCCAAAAGATGGGAAACATCTACGGGAAGTTTGTGCCAAACATTAAATAAAGTAGAACAGATAGAGGACCAATGAAGATTGAATTTCACTGAATCACCGCACCTTTTTTCACCAAGAAATGGTCACAAAATGGTAGCCCTCTGTGCTTTAATCCTAACGTTACATACCAAGACTTACCATAATGGCATGTGGCAGGTAGCCATTGGTCTGGGTCTGCAGACCCACCGTGTTGAGCTCGGCTGACACGTAGCGCGCTGGACTGGGCTTGTCCAGTGTAGCACGCCGGATTTTACTCAGCTTGGTTGCAACAAAAAATGGCAGAACACTCTGGGGGGAACAAAAAAGGACAAACACACGTGAACAAACAGCATGTCTTGTTTGGTAGCATGTTAAGAGTATTGATACATTGTTGAAACCACCTTTCATTTTCTATAAGCCATAAATGGGACACAGTGCTCATTTCTAGATTCATACTTATCTTGCACCGTCTGACTGAGTGTACCTGTATTTACCCACTGCCTGAAAGATCTGTTTAGGCACCTGTCTCTTTAAGCTACGCTCCCAAAAAAAGCCCAGTCTGCTCCGATTGGCTTGGGGAAAAAAAAATAGGATTTATTTTGCAACGGCAGTTTTCTAACTGTGGCTGGAAGAAGGGGGTTCATAAAAGGTCTCCTTAAAATTGCCTTTTGCATGTACGAACGATCGTTATGAACCTTCATCATCAAAGCATGTCTGAAGGAAAACTAAGGTTGGCTCATCTACCTGGATGATGATGCCTTTGCTCTTGTATTCAGCTTGCAGTCCTCGTGAAAAGAAGTCCACAAATGCCTGTTTAAGACAAAAGCAGGTCATTAAGTCTACAATTCCAGTCAAATAAAGATGGCAACAAACATAAAAACACATTCACGTACACATTGCTGTCACAATGTTGAAGTGTAATGAACTGAGACGGTCGTTAAAGTGCAAATTAAACTAAAGATTGACCCTGGATGGATTTTTGATGAACTTTTAAACCTGTGTTGCAGATTAAAGGATTAAGTAGATAAACATGGCCCAGAATTAAGACACAAATTAATCAGCTGAAAGTGTGAGCAGCACAAAGACTATTGAGACACATGAGACCGTTATAAAATATTATGACGCCATATGCTCCTATAAACATTTTTAATTGGTACACTACCTCAGGACCCAGAGTTAGTCAGAGACTTATTTATGTTCAACAATTAAAACGGCAAATATGAAAAAGGCCACTTTATCCCTGCGTCCAAATAAAGGCTGAACAAACGTTAATCTTCATCGGTAGTGCCTCAGTGTGTGTTAGTTAGAGGACTAGAGCAGGGGTGTCAAACTCAAAGCCTGTGGGCCAAATCCGGCCCGCGACCTCATTTTATGTGGCCCGCAAGAGCTTACAAAGAATATAATACAATTGGTGTAATTGTTGAATATTTGCTTTCAATTATTTGCCCTAGACTTCTGCTTTCAGACGTAGTTAATTATAAAGTTATTACCAGAACTGATAATAATCCAATGCAGAGCCAATAATGTAATATAATATTTTATATATATTTACACTGAACAAAAATATAAATGCAACACTTTTGTTTTTGCTCCCATTTTTCATGAGATGAACTCAAAGATCTAAAACATTTTCTATATACACAAAATAACCATTTCTCTCAAATATTGTTCACAAATCTGAAGAAATCTGTGATAGTGAGCACTTCTCCTTTGCCGAGATAATCCATCCCACCTCACAGGTGTGGCATATCAAGATGCTGATTAGACAGCATGATTATTGCACAGGTGTGCCTTAGGCTGGCCACAATAAAAGGCCTCTCTGAAATGTTCAGTTTTATCACACAGCACAATGCCACAGATGTCGCAAGTTTTGAGGGAGCGTGCAATTGGCATGCTGACAGCAGGAATGTGCACCAGAGCTGTTGCCCGTGAATTGAATGTTCATTTCTCTACCATAAGCCGTCTCCAAAGGCGTTTCAGAGAATTTGGCAGTACATCCAACTGGCCTCACAACCGCAGACCACGTGTAACCACACCAGCCCAGGACCTCCACATCCAGCATGTTCACCTCCAAGATCGTCTGAAACCAGCCACTCGGACAGCTGCTGCAACAATCGGTTTGCATAACTAAAGAATCTCTGCAGAAACCGTCAGAAACCGTCTCAGGGAAGCTCATCTGCATGCTCGTCGTCCTCATCGGGGTCTCGACCTGACTCCGGTTCGTCGTCGTAACCGACTTGAGTGGGCAAATGCTCACATTCGATGGCGTCTGGCACGTTGGAGAGGTGTTCTCTTCACGGATGAATCCCGGTTTTCACTGTTCAGGGCAGATGGCAGACAGCGTGTGTGGCGTTGTGTGGGTGAGCGGTTTTCTGATGTCAATGTTGTGAATCGAGTGGCCCATGGTGGTGGTGGGGTTATGGTATGGGCAGGCAGGCGTATGTTATGGACGACGAACACAGGTGCATTTTATTGATGGCATTGTGAATGCACAGAGATACCGTGACGAGATCCTGAGGCCCATTGTTGTGCCATTCATCCACGGCCATCACCTCATGTTGCAGCATGATAATGCACGGCCCCATGTTGCAAGGATCTGTACACAATTCCTGGAGGCTGAAAACATCCCAGTTCTTGCATGGCCAGCATACTCACCGGACATGTCACCCATTGAGCATGTTTGGGATGCTCTGGATCGGCGTATACGACAGCGTGTTCCAGTTCCTGCCAATATCCAGCAACTTGGCACAGCCATTGAAGAGGAGTGGACCAACATTCCACAGGCCACAATCAACAACCTGATCAACTCTATGCGAAGGAGATGTGTTGCACTGCGTGAGGCAAATGGTGGTCACACCAGATACTGCCTGGTTTTCGGACCCCCCCAGACCCCCCCAATAAAGCAAAACTGCACGTTTCAGAGTGGCCTTTTATTGTGGCCAGCCTAAGGCACACCTGTGCAATAATCATGCTGTCTAATCAGCATCTTGATATGCCACACCTGTGAGGTGGGATGGATTATCTCGGCAAAGGAGAAGTGCTCACTATCACAGATTTTTTCAGATTTGTGAACAATATTTGAGAGAAATGGTTATTTTGTGTAAAATGTTTTAGATCTTTGAGTTCATCTCATGAAAAATGGGAGCAAAAACAAAAGTTTTGTTCAGTGTATATATATATATATTAGTGCTGTCAAAATTATCGCGTTAACGGCGGTAATTTTTGAATTAATTGCGTTAAAATATTTAACGCATTTAACGCATGTGCAGAATGGCCCGCCCCATACGTGCCACCAGTGGCAGCGCCAGGGTATGGCTGGGGTAGGCTACACCCATACCAAGAAATGGCTTAGCCCCACCATGAAAAATGATGTTAAAGTAAGCAAAATAAAGTCTGCCAACTCGCGGAGTAAATTGCACAGACAGCAGTTAGTAAGATTGATTTCAGTAGCCACGGTTTTGAAAACTTTTGTCACGTAGTGATCGTCTTCTCAATAGAACATCTTTGATAACGGCGTGGTGTTGTTGCAGGAAGTCCCGACGGAGAATACTCTTGCTGTAGTACAGGGCAGAGCCATATAATAGTAATAATATGGCTCTGGTACAGGGGTGCACATAACTGGTACGCAGGTTATGTGCGTAATCTGAAATGCGTACCGTCACTTGTGTCACAAAGCGCATTTGCGTACCGACGTAGCTTTTCCAGAAGGCGGTTAGATCACCGGACGACAGAGTCGGTCTCCGTGTGCACATACAGGGCTGCTGTTAACGTCGGTCTGTACAACGGAACTGTGCCAAAACTACGCCAACCGGCTGCGGAGGGAGACTCCCCCCTTCACTGGAGAACTGCGCTAAAACAGCTGATCACAACGTTCACACTCTGTGGTCACGAAGTACTCCACTAGCTGCTGCTGCCGCCGCCCCCCCCCCTCCCTCTGTCGACTTTCCTGAAGTACTCCCCCGTTGATAGAAATCAACACGTAATGAATTAAGACCCCACGGTTTGATGATTGATAGGTGTGTGGGTTGTCTTTCATTTTGACACGCAGAAAAATGTTATAATAAACATAGATACTGTATGTTAAATGGATATATCCGCCTTCTTTCATTTATCTTTCCATTCCCACAACAATATACATAAATAAATGGCATATTTTGGACATAGTTCGAATGGTGATTAATCATGATTAATTAATTTTTAAGCTGTGATTAATCTGATTAAAAATTGTAATTGTTTGACAGCCCTAATATATATATATATATAAATGAAGACTAAATATATATATATATATATATATATATATATATATATATATATATATATATGCATTCGACACGGTGAATCATCAGATCCTCCTTCGCACTCTCCAAGAACTTGGAGTCTCAGGCTCTGCACTTTCCCTCCTCACCTCATACCTCAAAGACCGCACCTACAGGGTAACCTGGAGAGGGTCCGAATCCGACCCTTGTCAATTAACTACAGGGGTCCCTCAGGGCTCTGTTCTTGGTCCCCTCCTCTTCTCCCTGTACACAAACTCGCTCGGATCTGTCATTAGCCCGCATGGTTTTTCATACCACTGCTACGCTGACGACACCCAACTAATTTTGTCCTTTCCCCGCTCAGAGACCCAGGTCGTCGCACGCATCTCTGCTTGTTTAGCTGACATCTCTCAGTGGATGTCCGCTCATCATCTCAAGCTCAACCTTGACAAAACTGAACTGCTTTTCCTTCCGGGAAAAGATTGTCACTCTCTTGACCTGACTATCAACATCGGCACCTCTGTTGTTTCCCCGACTCAGACTGCAAGGAATCTGGGTGTGATCCTGGATAATAACCTGTCCTTCACTGCAAACATCGCTGCTACAACCCGCTGCTGCAGATACACGCTTTTCAACATCAGGAAGATACGTCCCCAGCTGACCCAGAAAGCGACGCAGGTTCTGGTCCAGGTTCTCGTCACCTCACGCCTAGACTACTGCAACTCCCTCCTGGCTGGTCTACCTGCATGTGCCATCCGACCTGCAGCTCATCCAGAATGCAGCGGCTCGTCTGGTCTTCAACCTTCCAAAATTCTCCCACACCACGCCGCTCCTCCGCTCCCTTCACTGGCTTCCGGTAACTGCTAGAATCCACTTCAAGACACTGGTACTTGCGTACCATGCTGCGAATGGATCTGGCCCTTCCTACATCCAGGACATGGTTAAACCGTATACCCCAGCACGTGCACTACGCTCTGCATCAGCCAAACGACTCGCTACACCCTCGCTGCGAGGGGGACCCAAGTTCCCATCAGCAAAAACACGTGGATTTGCTATCCTCGCTCCAAAATGGTGGAATGAGCTCCCCATTGAAATCAGGCCCGCAGAAAGGTTACACACCTTCCGGCGCAGACTGAAAACGTATCTCTTTCGACTCCACTTCGAGCGATAGAATGACTAACAAAGAACTGCTAACAGAGCACTTATATACTAATAAAGGACTGGCTTATCTAAAGCCAGTTGAGTAGCACTTGAAACGATTGGCTCTTTGAAACCTGATGTTCTTATATGATTCTGTTTTCCTCAAGGTTGTGTCTTCCTGGTCGAATGTACTTATTGTAAGTCGCTTTGGATAAAAGCGTCAGCTAAATGCAATGTAATGTAATGTAATGTATTTAGTCTTCAGAATCACAATCAGAAACAGGTTTATTACCAGGTAGGTTGACACGTACGAGGAATTTGACTTGGTGTTGTGGTGCATATATAAAAGTAAAACAAAATTAAAAACACAGATAGAGAACTATTTTAAGAAAAATATAATAAAAAATATAACAAATGTAGTCAAATATAGCAGTATTTATATAGAAATAGAATGGAATCAAATATGTGCAGTGAACTTAAAGTTACAACCGGCCCTTTGAGTGCAACCATAATGCTAATGTGGCCCTTGATGAAAGTGAGTGTGACACCTCTGGACTAGAGAGACCAACATGAGGAAGAAGATGGATTCCTCCTCATGGAGCGCAGGATGTAAACCGTTAATGGTCCTGGGATGCGTCTATCGGAAACATGTCAGTTAACACTTGAAGAAAAGGCCATAAACCATGTACTCCAATTACCTTAGAGGCAGAGTAGACGGTAAGGAGAGGGAAGGGGTACATCCCACTGGCAGAGGAGATGTTGAGGATGGCACCCTTCTTCCTGGAAACACAGGAATATAAGCAGAGGATCCTTTACTCTGAATAAAAACTGCCTGAAATCAATCGCAGTATGATAGGAGAACATGGCCATGGCACTGTGTGTGTGTGTGTGTGTGTGTGTGTGTGTGTGTGTGTGTGTGTGTGTGTGTGTGTGTGTGTGTGTGTGTGTGTGTGTGTGTGTGTGTGTGTGTGTGTGTGTGTGTGTGTGTGTGTGTGTGTGTGTGTGTGTGTGTGTGTGTGTGTGTGTGTGTGTGTGTGTGTGTGTGTGTGTGTGTGTGTGTGTGTGTGTGTGTGTGTGTGTGTGTGTGTGTGTGTGTGTGTGTGTGTGTGTGTGTGTGTGTGTGTGTGTGTGTGTGTGTGTGTGTGTGTGTGTGTGTGTACTGAAGCAAAACTGCTCCATTTGTATTGTGAAGAAGAGATGGTAGATATTGATCAAAGATACTGTAACATCAATTCCTCAATGTATAAGTGTTGATATTCTTTGCTACAGCCTGTGGTGTGTTCATACAATATTTAATATAACCAAGAGGTGGAATATATTTTGGATGTGTATGTGACGGCCTTCAGACTTACTTTCCCTCAGCTACAAGAAATATCTGAAACCTGTATAAGTCAGCTGTAAAGCAGAGTTAAAGATTCTATCACATGATAATACCCAATGTAACAGATGGTACAGTATGTTATTTATAAAAGAGACTATATTCCTTTTAAAGTAATAGTGTTGTCAATTTAAATAATGTTTCTATAGAGCTATTACAAATAACAAGCAGTTTTAAGGTCAAGTTTATTAAGACATGCACAGGTTGTTCAGTGTGCAATATGTTAACAGCTTTGTTGTCCTTTGAGTTATTGTATAAACGGGTCACTAAGATGCATTATGGGATGCTGTGGTGGTTGATACAGTTCAAATCAATGTCACAATTTAAATCAAAATATGGAAGATAAATTGTTGATATCATCTTCAGTGAAATAAAAGGAAGGGTTAAACATTGTGGGAAATGTGCTTATTAAAAAAGGAATTCGCTCCATAGAAGTAGTTTGGCAAAAAAACGTCATACAACCACAATGAGATTACACTTCAGTTCATGTACTGATGAAATCATTACGATATAACGCTGAAGGCAGAGTTTTTTAAACTTTGGAAAGAGTGCAAAACCTGCAGCTACACTTTTAGAACAATGCGCAGGGAAGAAAATGAATATGCATATTTCCCAAAATATTCCTCAACTATCCTTTAGCCTTTGCATTTCACACACATGTTCAGGTGTATAATGGAAAAAAAACAATTAATTTGAAAGGTAGTCATTGATTAACACGAAACCAAGCACTCAAGTCAAAGCTCTCTATAGCGCCTGATTGTGCCATTTGTGCCGGCGGTAATTACTACCAATCACAGTATTGTATCAGCAAAGCAATTATTGTTGAAATCACACATCTCACCTCTCCACCATTCGAGGTAAAACAAGTCGTGTCATCTGGGATAAACAGTGGGAAGAGAGATGAAGTATGAGAAACATAGTGAAAGCATTAGACTGACAAAAAATGGTCTGTTGATGTGTGGGTCGTGGATAAGTGTGCGGAGGTGTGCATAAACATTTGTAACCGTGTGTGGGTAGTTTTCGGAGAGGTGGTCGTGGAGGGAAGAGA
Organism: Pseudochaenichthys georgianus; assembly: GCF_902827115.2. NCBI lineage: Eukaryota > Metazoa > Chordata > Actinopteri > Perciformes > Channichthyidae > Pseudochaenichthys > Pseudochaenichthys georgianus. The sequence goes on from NC_047505.1 coordinate 21,377,709, forward strand.
AGAAGAGAAAGGGACTGATAATGGCCGCAGAGGGAGCAGTTTGAAGAAATATTGATGACATAAATTAGGTGTAAAGAGAGGGGGTGGACTTTAGCTACTGCTCTGGGAAAGAGCGACGGAAGTGACTTACTATACTTTCCACGAGTGTGTGAGTGAGTGGGTTTATGGTCTGTGGGACTATCTGACAGTGGATCTCAAACTATGTCATCCATTTGAATCTACTTGGAGATACTTAATTATTTAAAAGGCAACCCAGATGCCACAGTGAGACATACAACACACATTAATGAGTCAATATCCACAAAGTGCATTTTGAGCAGGGCGATCCACTAATTATGATCATATAAACCAAGTGTCTTCAAAATCATTTTAGCACCGCTTAAACTTTATCATTTTCTATTACTTTGAACTTGAATAAAACGCAGACAGTTGCCTGGAATCACTGCCAAAAGTGCCTGAAGTAAATTTCAACTTGAAAGGGGAAATACTTATTGGTTTGATTTGTTTCATCTTTGACACTAAAATGTCCTTTTTTGGTGAGTCAAAAAGCTCCAATGACACATCAAGGTTTTAGATCACACTCACGTGGCACACGGACGCTATGTTGATGTTGACCATGGTGTCGATGAACTGAAACAAGAAGAACAGGAGCTTTGCTTCAACCAGGGTGTTTGTGTACATGAAACCTCTGAACATATTGTTCAGAAATGTACACAATTATATTTGTACAGCAGATTTCAGATGTCGTCTTGGGATTGATTATAGCACAAGAAGATAGACAAGGGCTGTCACTATGTAAATCTTAAATATGAACCAGCATACACATTATCTTACAAATGAGAAGTGTAATTCTTAAGCGATAAAACTCACTGTTGCTCAATTGGATGGTGCTCCTGCAATCTTTCTTAGCCTGGATAACCACCAGAAGCTAATGGTGGCCAGTATTAGCAAAATGTAGGACGAAATTGCAGTTGTATTTTTAGGGCTCGATTGTACTTATGATACACTGCTCTTTAGTATGTGCGAGATTTGCCTTCTTTAAGCAGAAGGCATAGGATTGCTTTATGCAGACAAGATAGTTTAACTGCATTATGTTACAAACAATGAAAGCATTTTCCAGTTCATATTTAAAATCGTACTGAGATGGCCACACTATCCAGTTTCATTATGTCTGAAGCGTGGTTCTGATTGCATGAGTTGCCTATTCAATGTAAGGCTGAAAGAATCATTTGAGCCCAAAACATCCTTTTTAATCTTCACAAGACTGCATGATATTATAAATATAATCCTTTATAAATTCATGGCTAATAGAATAATAATAACCATCAAACTTACAGTCTCCAGGTCGGGAACGTTGAGGAAGAATTCAGGGTAAGAATAGGATATTCCAACATTGTTGACTATAAACAAGAGATAACAAACAGGACTGTGACATAATACAAATAGTACATATTATAATACTACAGAAGAAGATATTAATGAGTTCAGAGTGCTGTTCCTCTTTCTTATCTTAGGAGGGCAGCAAAGGGCTGAAGAACCAGGATAAATTAACCTCTATGATTACATGAAAAACTGACATTTAATAGAGTGGAGTTTAAAGCATTCCTTAAGTCTGCAGTTCTTGATTTAGATTGACTTTGGGATCTCAAATGGGAAAATAATTCAAAGTGAGGTGGCTTAAGTCTTACCCAATACTCCGATCTCCAGTCCTGCAAGTCCATCTTCAATCCTGGAGTAGATATTTACGGCGCTGAAGTCTGCTGCGATCGTTTTGGTCTCCACGCCACATTTACTCGCTGAGGGACACAACATATTTTCATTTTGCATATATGACAAGCGATTAAACATTTAAAGTGTTTAAAGCTCGACTCTTTTTCTTACAAATAGTCACATGAAAAAGGAAGAGCAGAGGAGAAAAAATTAAACCCTGAGATAATCCTTCTTCATCAATGAGGATATCCCTCCCTTAAGATGAAGCTTTCATTTAAATGGACAGATTCCATTTAAGCTCCAGCAGGAGGCTTTACTGCCTCCTAGCCAAAGCACAGGGGTCCTGCTCAATCTCCACTCAATAAGGGCTCACTGGTGGAAACCTGCAACTCAATGTAATATCATTTAGCCCTGCTGCCCTATCACAGTGCAATATGGATGCACCATTTCACATTCAGGATAAATGAGGCTGTGTGGATCATTAAGACTGAGCTTCACTTTAGCAGCTGTCTTATTTCAACACATGAACTACATCAGTCCTGTGCCTTTGAGCCACAGGTACTCTTGATCCCCCCCCACTGTAACATGTGGGATTAATTAGATTGAAGGATTAAGTAGAGTCATATTATGATAAAGCATGTATTTCACCATGATTGATATGCTACTCATCTAAAGAGAACTTTACTATGCATTCATTTTCCAAGTTGGGCAACATTTGTCTGCAATCACTGTGTTTATCAAAATAAAAATAATTCAGGCAACTCACCGATCGCCTTTGAAACGTCATCCAGCTTCTCCTGAGAGCGGCTGATCAGCACGATGGCAAAGCCTCTGCGGGCGAGCTGTAAACACAAACAACATGTCAATAAAGCAACACAGGTGACATTGTGAAATTCAATCATGAACTATTTTAGCACTCAGTTTGCTGGAAACAGAGTGGAAGCTAAAAAGTTATTTATGGGATATTTACCGCTTCATTCAAAGTTGTGCTTTAAAATATGTTATAGTTATGGAGTTGAAGTCTTGATTTGTTTAATCTTGTACATTAGATTTTGACCTGTCATTTTAGTTCTAAACATCTCAAAAAGCAATTCCTTTTTTTTTTTATCTAAAGATTTTGTTTTGGCCAGCACTCCTAAAATGTTACTTTGGAATTGAATAAGATTCATCTTGAAGGCATGGATCTGAAAGCACAAACCTGTGAGGGACCGTTTGAAGAACCCTTTATATTCCGGTGCAAGAAAATAAATCTTGTAAATCTTAACCTGTTAAGCCCGAGAGACCCCGGTACCGGGGTACTGCCGCAATATCTTGCAGGAAACAGTGTCTGAGGGCATGTTCATTTAATAAACTATGAATGTTTTATATCCATGTAACCATGTAAAACCCACAATGCTAATGCTGAGCCTCTGAATTAGCAACGAGCGAAAAATGCTAACAGATGACTGCACCGAAATTCACTCACAAAACCATATTATTTATCTTTGCTGCACATCCAACCCATCGTTTCACATCGTGAGGTGACCATAGGAGGTGACACAGAATCGAAGGGTACCCTCATTATCACTCAATTATACGAACTCGCGGAGATAATAACAAGAACAGACATCAAAACATATGGCGCTAGGTAGCTAAAAATGCTAACATGGCTCAGTCTGTTGTAGTCTGGTCAAAAGTGGTCTTCAATGGCATTACAACGATAAAAACGCTGCTGAAGTTAATCCATAGGTTAATCCAATGTGTCTGTGTCCCTTTGAAATGATTTCTGATAATCCATAAGCAATAAACCTGCGTTTCCGTTTCTAGAAGTCAGACCTAGAGACATCTATATAGATTCTGACTTTTCTACATCCAACTCACAGGTTTATCATTACTTTGAGAAAAAAGGTCATTAATTTAACCCTTTTAGAAGGGAGGATATGGTCATTTGTTCTGGGAATGTCATTTTCGAGCCTGAGACCTGAAAAACAGGCTCAGGGCTACACAATATGATGACAAATGAAATGTTTACAGAACCAGGAAACCACCCCTTCAAGTACAAAACACCATGTAATAATATAAGTGTTCTAAGTAATAATACGTAGGTGGTCCCCCCCCCCCATCTAGTTTCACTGTGGCCCTGTGTTGTTAGAGTCTGAAGTTTTCCAGAGCCGGGAAATCATACCTCTTCTGCGTAAGCTTTCCCGATCCCATCTGTGGCTCCTGTCACGACTAAAAGGAAAAAGGAGAGATAGAGACCGAAATCAGCAAGTTGTATATCACATTCTTTTAAAATATGAAAACAGAAACTTTAATGAGGCAAGATATGTTCATCCATATTAACTGAAGAAAATGCAAAATACAGAAACGACTAAAGATGACTTCCATCAGCATAAACGTGGGCTCAATTGGAGCTCATCAAAACTGACAAATTGATTCTTAGACTTATCTATATGCCCCGTTTCAGGATCAAACCATCGGTATTATTCTGCTGCTACGTTAGCCTTCACTCATGCAGGGAGAGTAGGCTCATAGAGATTCTATACAAATATGAACACAGCCCAGAAAAAGAAAGCGCCACATATGAACAGATGAAGTGCGCCACCTCCAGGAGAGTAAGCGCCACAGAAATCCAAGGATAAAGATGTCAGAGTTATGGACTGCTTGACAGATAAGGGCTCCGTGTTAAGCGCAGTAGAAAAAAAGAAATAATGATGGAAAAAGGCATTCGAAAAATACAAATTAATTGACTTGTAAGGGTAAAGGGCTACATTGGAGTGTAGTCAGATATACCGAGGTACACAGAGAACAGACGAGGGGAATAAGGAGGACGAAGAGAGAGGAAGAGTGATAGAGATAAAGAGAGTGAGGTCCTCTCTTCAGCAGCGCCAGTGAAGCGAGCGGATGCCCTGGAACTGCCTGGCACAAACAGCAGCAGACGACTATTTTTAGCAATTCCCGTCTTCAAAAAGGAACTATTCATCACACCTCTGGCTAAATATAAAAGTGGGCGCGAGTGGGATAGAGGGTCAGGGCGTTCTGATATGTCCCTGAATGACCTGCAAAGCCCGGCTCAAGGAGCATCCTATTCCTATGTACACTTACATCCCGTGTATTTAGGTCGTACTATGTGTAATTATTATCGTGTTCTTATTTAATGGAAATGTTTTCTTCCTCGTTTGGACCTACTTGTGAGAGTGAGGGATACTTATGGTTTAGGTCAAATCAGTTTTAGTTATCGAAAAGATTAGAACACTTTAGACAAAGTTGTTTTTTTGGTTGTTCCTGTGTGCTGCCATTGGTTTTGTTTTTAACTACAATTCAGGTAATTAAAGAACATTAGCAGAACATGATAAAGCAAGCCAGAGACAGCTCTGTGGGGGAATGAAGCATCCCTGATGGAGGAGGCATCATCATTAGAGGGAGATACAGCAGTAAAATGACACATGTTACTCTAGTCATGTCAAAGGAGCATGTGCTTCATTTGAAAGACTGCAGGTTCAACTTGAATTGTTAAGGAACTGAGGTGTCCTTTTGAAAGGCAACCCCAATTGGTCAATGTAGTTGTCTCATTAAAATGAGTCCAAGATTCAGTCTCACCATTTTGTATTTAGACCAGGAATGCATTGAATCTTCTTTTTTCTCTTTCAGAGTCAGTGTTGATACTAGGCGTGTTACGATGTAAAGCAGTAGTGACAATAACCATGATATTAAAAAAAATGAAGTGTTGACATAATGTTGATAATGCATACATACAAATGTTTAGTATATTATTAAGTGCCTCTTAAGTTTAACCGTCTATTAGTGAAACGGTTTGGTTAGAGCAGGGGTAGCCAACACGGTGCCCGCGGGCACTTAGTCGCCCGCAGGGGCAACGTGAGTCGCCCGCCGGGGAAGTTCTAAAAATAGCTCGCCAAGCAAATCCAAAATGTATAAAATACACAAAACAAAAAAGTGAATGTAATTAAAAGAATCTACCCTATGCATGAACGAAACCTACATCATTGTGAACTCTATCTACTTACTACAACTCTATATTTATCTAACACCCCTCCCCCCACCCCCACAATGAATATCGACCAATCACGTTCTTGCTTGATTTGTGAGACCAGCGTTGCAGTCGGGAAGAAAAGCAATGTGGCACCTCCCCGCTTCATAAGGAGTTTGACCGCTGATTTTCCTTCTGGCAGAATCTACACAACACATCAGCCCCATTGAACAGCCGTCGTGCCAGCCTATACAACACATGAGGGGCAGAGTTTTACTCTGTGTGTTGCAACTTGCTTATATATTTATTGCACTTGACGCACACACACGCATTGCATAATTTCCACTGGGGACAGGGGGGACATGTCCCCTGCACTTTTCTAAATCCCGTTTGTGTCCCCCCACTTTACAAATATGTTTATTATTGTTTTTTAACGCAAGCCGTGATCGCCACGGAGGAGCACACAGCCTCTGAGAGCGAGCGAGACACAGAGAGAGAGAGAGAGAGAGAGAGAGAGAGAGAGAGAGAGAGAGAGAGAGAGAGAGAGAGAGAGAGCTAGGGAGAGCAGACCTTTATCTATTTAATATAGATAAAGTAAGAAATCATTCCAATGTGTACTATAGGACAGTAAAAAAAACAGTGATTAGTAAAATATGCATAAATAAAAAGAAAGAATGCTAACTAGGTAACATAAGATAAGAATAAACAAGTTTAAATGATTTGTTATTGGTTGTGATCATATTCTAAAGATGTTTGGATTATTGAAAAGTATACAGCTCCCTTTCATATGAGTGTCGAGAGCTGTATCCATCAATTCATGTTGTGCTCAAAGTGCACCAGATTGATGCATTTAACTTCAACATTTAAAAAAAATCTTCCATGCATGCCCCCGGACCCCCTAGAGGAGGTGAGGTCCACCCCCAAATAAAGGAGGTTACATTAATTAAATTGAATACATGTTCTTTTAGTAAACACTGAAAACGGGTCCCACAGAACCAAACAGCACACAAAGGTTAAAGGTCAGCATATAATAATGTTCAAATGTGCTAAATATATACACTACAAAAAACAAAAAAAAGAGGAGTAAAAGTAGCCCTCGACTTGTTTTATTTTTTTAAAGTAGCCCTCACCCTAAAAAAGGTTGGTGACCCCTGGGTTAGAGACTCTATCAACCTCCCCCTATTCATATTTTGAGTCTAATTAAGATACCAAAACAAATAGCTTGATTATATCAACTAGGGTTGCCAGAAACTGACCATGATCAAAATCGATTATTCGGCAGCCCTGAAAAAAAAAAAAAGGAATTCCGTTGTTTTCTTTACTGGAACATGTTTAACAGTACAAACAACAAACAAGCATGTCATCACAACGACGTGGCCTTGAAGTGAAGTTGGTAATGGCCGGCTGTGCTGCGTCTTTCTCTGTAACCTCTTTGGCGTGCTTCGCACTCAAATGCGAACGCATTGTTGAGGTTGAGTTGTGATAGACCAACGTGTTTTCGCAGAGCTTGCATTTAACTTCCTTTGGACTTGTAAGTTCGAAGTAGTTCCACGAGGAGGAACTCTTTTTACCTGCCGCTTTGTTCATCTTTTGTCGCACGTGTGAGGGAGAGGGGCGGGGTCGGTGTGTAGCGTGCTGCAGCAGCAGTCTGCTCTGCACGCAGGCTTCCTCCAAGTTTACAGTAAAACAAACTGGTGGTGTGACCAATGACCATTTACAATTATTAATATATTATTAGCATATATACATTTATATATATTTTGGTTGAAACTAAGCCAGGAATTTTTTTTTAAAAACATACAAAAAATAATATATATAAATAAAATCGATTTTTTAAAATAATATTCGATTATGGAGACTGTAGCGAATATTCGAATAATCACTGGCATCCCTAATATCAACCTGCCATATTAGTTAAGTAATTCCTAATTAAATATTTATTTTTAAAAAGGAGATGAGTTTCTGTGGTTCTACTGTTTATAGGCATGTGGTTAAGTAAAATACTCTCTCTCTCTAAGTGTACAAATAGTGCAGCGAAACCATACATTTCATATTTTTTATTACGCAATACTAATGTTTTAACTTGGGAAGAGTTTCTAAATCAATATCTGGTGGAATCACACCAAACTGTCATATTTCTCTCACTGCTCCGTCCATCTACCCTTTGCAGTACACATGTGCCCCTTTTGTGATCTTGCTAAGCACAGATGATGCTGAGGTGCCGAGCATCGTCTAGGGCTGCAGCGGAGACAAACAGGAGGGAGCGGGGGAGGAGGGAGGGGAGAAAATGACAAACACGAACATGGGGGATCCTGGGGCCACCTAAAAATAGCACGGAGCAGAGGAGGGGAGAGTGATGGGCGTCTGCAGGCACGATGATTAGGGAAACATAGGCTGGGTTATTCTGAGCGGTTTTAACAATTAACTATTTCAAGTTGGAACAGAGAAAAAGGAAAGAAGCTTCTACAGCGGAGTGCATGTTCCCTCTCGTCAAATCAACCAAAGTCTATTTTAGGAACGGCTGTCTTCTCCGAATGTAGGTTAGACAGGCTGGGTGCTCTGATGATGGAGCTGCTCTGTGTCCGCATGGGGTTATTGGGTTTGATAGCCAGCTTCATTCGATTGTGGAACATAATTGAAGGACTGGAAGTAAATCACAATTATATGCACCTAAAATATATATAATAAGTCCAGCCCTGCTTCCGGAGATGCTTTATCTCCACTAGTGGCCTATATCATGCAGAGATTTTTGCTAGAAGACACGTTTTGTTTATTATACCAATATCCGCAATCTTTGTGTGGCCGTGTGTGCACGTTGTGGTCTGTAAGCAAAGTGTACAGGCAGGATTAGACCATATGGGCTAGCTAATGACATGTCAACAGTGACATAATGATAAGTACAGACATCACAGTAGAGACAGAGGCTATTATTGCCACCGTTCTTCAGGGGGGGGGATTTTTTCTGCCTTGGTTAGGAAGAGATCTAAAGCAAACAGCAAACAGAGAGTGATCAACCAGCTGTAATGTAGAGGGGAAACCTTGATTCCTTTAAAGATTGGTTGATTGGTGTAAAATAATAAGGAACAATTTGTAATAATTGTTTCGATGAAATGCTGATTTATCTAACAGCAAACTGAACATCTTTGGGATTTGAACATTTGAAGATGTCACTTGAAGTTCACGGATATAAGACGGGACATCATCATATGGAATTGTCTGTCATTTCATTTCAAATAGTCATTTGTTGCAGCTTTAATTGAATGTAACATTGTATGCCCTATTGTAACATTTCAAACAATACAATTGTTAACTTCTGTGTCTGAAACACCAGGGTGATGAGTAATCATATAACAAATTAAACCATTTGTATGAGTACATATGTCAGCGTTACCATCAGTGACTGAGCCCTGATAAACTAAATATAGCTTTTATTTTTTGTCCCATCATCCGGTTGATAATACAAAACTATTTAAATGTATGAACGTGGTACCAAAGCCCGCACAAGTTTGTAATTTAATGTTTGTGTATAGTTTATAGCTCAAATGCATAACTAAGAAGATCACAATTGACACCATATTTCCATATACAAGCAGTGACATGATTGTGAGGAAGTAGCTGAAACTTTCTACATTTTGTTTCTTAACTTAAATAATAGAAGCATTGTCTGAGAAAGCATTAGGATACAGTGGCTCTCTGTTATACTGCCACAGACTCACACACATGTGGGTACCAGTGAACCTGCATCCCGAGGATCCTGCGTCTCATTTATGAATGGCTCGGGTTACATAATCAGGCCGTCCTTTTCAATCGAGTCCACCTCGCTAAGACAAACGTTGTGAATGAAGGCAGTGGCAGCAGCCGACGCCAACGGGCTCGTTTGCCTCATCGGATATTCTGAATCATTTTGCATGTGTGATCCAAAAATAAATAAACCCGTCTGACGCGTTCCCATTTTTAGCTGCAGAAAAAAAGATCAAAGCGCGCATCCTCTCAACATTTGGGTTTCTCTGGCAGCCTGATGCCACTGTGACTGCACAGGCTGAAAAAAGACTGCTCAGATATTTTAAACGATCAATATTCACACGTACAATGATTGAGGGTTGGGATTTAAACTCTGAAAATGGATGAAAGATTGATCCGAAAGCTGACTAGTAACAAGGGTTTTTCTTCCACTGAGCATTGAGGATATAAGTTTTTCATCCAAACTACTATATGATTATATCAATACTTATACAGATCAGATGTATGTAATACCAGTGGTCCGACAGTTTTTTATGCTATCATGTGAACCTTGGACACCAACATTACAACATCAAATCCATCCCAGCAGTCTGTTCAAACTGCAAGGGTCAGTCAGTGAGCCGTCCAGACAGATGGACAGCATTCAGTGTGATTTGATAATCCCCTTCGAGCCATAATCCCATGACAAGATTTACTCGAGTTTACACCAGATGACAAAAGGCTGATCATTCCCTGCCCTTTCTTTATTCCTTGTTAAAATGACCACAGACTAACACTGACCGCAGTCTGCTGCTGGGACAAAGGAGCTATAGTGTGTAACACATGTGTGTGCTGGAGAAACACCAGGGAGAGACTTCACAATCACCAGTGTGAGACAGGTAGGGTGAACTTATCATGCAGCTGGGACACAGTGCACCAGCACAGTGCTGGACATGGTGTTGTGCCCAGAACAACACTCAAACATTACTTCATCTATTTGTGCACATAACTGACAGTTTTAAATTGAGAATGTTCAAAATCAGTTACACCATTTGACTGAAAATATTTTTTCTTATTCAAGTTATTTACTGTTTTCACTTTAGGATTAATGTTGTATGTTTATTATATTTTAGACTAACAAAATGGTCTCTCTCGACTATTAAATATATTGCTCTGCTATTGCTCTCACTTTGTCCCGACAAGATTGTAAAATGTATTTATGGGGTAAATATTAAAAGCAGAAAGTGTTCCCTAAATGCAGCTCCTGTTCCAAAGCTTCATTGCTCAACTGCTAAAGCTGATAAGACAGTAGGATTTAAAGACTAAAGTTAAAAGTTACATTTAAAAATGATAGCTGTTGCACCATGATTAAACACAAAATAGTACTATTGGCAAATGCAACTGGACACGTGAAATTGTTAAAAGCGGAGCTGCAGCAGATCAGAGATTCTGGAAGAGGTGAGAGTTGCAACAGAATATCATTTCCAGCCGGTGAGCAGTGGTTGTAAATGTCTGGTTAATACAACCACAAGGATGGTTCAAGTTGATTCAAAAGTAAGTCATCAAGTACTGTACTTAAAGGCGGGGTAGGTAAGTTTGAGAAACTGGCTTAAGATACACTTTTTGTTATATTCCATGGAATGCTCTTAACATCCCGATAGCAATGAATATCTTAAGTGCTTCGACAAAAAAATCCATAAAAAAATGTAATATGTGGAAGCCGTAGCACTGTAAAAAGCACGACCAATCATCTGTGCCGGCCCGGCTAAAATAACTGGATGGCCTACCTGCCTGTCAGCCTTCCATCTGTGCACAAACTTATCTCGTGCCCTCATTGGTCATGTGCGCGTTCGTGTGTGTTGGAGGAGGGGCTCTGTAAGGAAGTGGCAGATTTTTTCCGGTTGTGTATTTTCAAATTCTAGTGCACTCGAGCTGGTTTCTCCAAAATTACCTACCCCACCTTTAAGTACTTTGTAGGTTATTGTATTTTACTTGAGAATTTTTTTTTTCTGCTACTTTCTATTTCTCCACTACAATTCTAAGGCTAATGATGTACTTCTTACTCCTCTACATTTATTATAAATACTTCACTTTGAAAATTAAGATAAATAAATCAAAAATAAAATCAACAAATAAAAGATAGATTAGCAATATAGATTAGCATTATATAATAAGATAAAGCTGTATTGATCTTACAAGGTGGAAATACACAAGCTAATTAAGGAGTAAATTAGATAAAGAAAATAAGACGGATAAGCTTTGTCTTTACAAGTTGCAGCATTGGAGTAATGTGCACAATATTGTGAATACAATATAATGATATGCATGACCCTGAAATGGGCCATTGTGTATGATGAGTACATTTACTCTTGCTACTTCATATATGTAGATGACAAAACGTACATGTTATCATTTGATTGCAGGACTTGTTCAGTACTTCACGACTGTGGTGTGGTACTGATCATTTTACTTAAATACTATATCTGAGTAGCATTATCGTTCACCTCTGCTCGCCTTGGGAACAACCAGGAAACTACTTTACTATACCAACATTTAACATGCAATGAACTTAATAATACAAACTAATGTGACGAATTAGAAATTAACTGACTCCAATTATAACTTTGGTTATTTATGTCTGTATGATATTTTATCTTGAATTGATTCACTCTTCTCTGTGGTCATACAGTTCAGATAAAGAACCTACCTGCCCATTTCCCCAGTCTGGTGGGGGACACGAGCTTCCCGTTGCCCAGCACCCACACCCTGAGCCCGGCCAGCAGCCGGTACACGGAGCTCACGGAGAGCCAGGCCGCGGTCAGAGCTCCGAGGACCAGCAGCGGCGTCTCCACCGCCCGGAACACTGCTTCTCCGCTGGACGACATACCTGCACAGCACACTCCTCTGCTTTAACTGTTTATAGTAACGCCTGGATTTATAAAATATGTATTCATGTAATAAAAGTGTGCTCAAAGTGCAAATGCATGCGTCCTAAAAAATTGTTTTTGCTTGCTTCCGCGTTTGACACTTCCGTATTAGAGCTTGGCTGGCTGTGATTGGTTCCTCTTCTTCTTCTTTAGCTGATCGTATTAGCAAATAGCAAGGTATCTCAGCTTTACTACCATCTGGTGTTATACCGCAGTCCTCCGTCTCTTCCGTCCCGTATTTTGTACATTTAATTAAAATAAAGAATATAATGTCTTACATGATATGGCATTTCCTTAGCTGTCATGTTGTTTTATAGTGTATGTCTTTGTCACCAATTCTCTCTTCATGCTCATTATGTTGCTCATCGGCCAAGTTGGGTTTTGTTTATGATATAAAAAAAATGCAATTCGAGGTGCAATGTTTTACATTGAAATGTAAAGGTTTATCATTTCTGAGAAGGTTGAAATACCTTTAAAAGGATATTCTCTTACCATAATGTTTGAAGTAAAACAAGAAGTATGTGTCCTGTCAAAATTGTTCATCCATTGTATTAGTTGTATGGGAATATAGCCGCTTTTGGCTTTTGCTATACATTACATTACATTGCATTTAGCTGACGCTTTTATCCAAAGCGACTTACAATAAGTGCGTTCGACCAACAAAATACAAACTTGAAGAAAACAGAATCATATAAGTACATCAGGTTTCATAGAGCAAAAACATTTCAAGTGCTACTCAACTGTATACAGTAGCAATCATTAGAAGTATTCATGAAATACACTCACAATATCGTGAGAAATACATCATGACATGTACATCTAATGAAACCTGAGAATTCGGTCAGAATTATTTTGAGTCTATTTTACCAAAGGGTTCTAAATGTGGGTAAAAAGTAAAACTACAAAACAGCCCTATGCACAATATGTCTTGAATTTGTTATTTTGTGTTCATTGTAAAAAATAAATATTTGTATCGTTTTTGCCATCAACATGTATGCTTAGCTTTGAAAGCATTTGGGATTGTTCCTTTCCTTTTGAATTTGATATCTCTCATCATAGAAGTAACAACACATAATTAAATCTAACTTAGAATACACACACACACACACACACACACACACACACACACACACACACACACACACACACACACACACACACACACACACACACACACACACACACACAGAGACACCACAGAGCACACAATTCAGCCAAGTGGAGCAGACAGCAGCCGTCCATGTGAGAGTGAGCGTTACATAAGAGCATTGCATCTAAAAATAGAAATGCAGCAATGGTAAACAGGAGTCTAAACTGTTGGCTGTGGGCTTTCAAAGTAACCTGAATGAAATGTAGATTAAAGAGCCATCTCGGACATAAATGGACCAGCTGCTCATCATAACCAGGAGAGCGTGACAGGCGAGTAGCAGGCCTGATGTCTGTGTGAGACGGAGTGTGAAAGAGGTGGATGAAGCTGGTTAAGTTGTACATTGATGAATGAAGAGAGAAGCTAATTTGTGACATTAACAAAACATATTAAACCAGTGGGAAAGTCACAGAGGTGTATACAGATCTTTTGATCAGATGGTGCTCCACAGTCAGACATTCAGCATATTGACGGATAGCTCCTTACAATTATCTCATTGTTTTTATTTGTCATTTCTGAGAATAAAACTCATTGATATAAGAGATATCGTTATCTAACACTGTGTACATTCAGGATATTATGAATGTAATTGGACTAAACGCACACACATAGAGGCAGAACACCATATACACAGAGCAATTTATTACACATATTATACTTTATAAACTCAAGTGGATTTTACAAGACATAACACATTTTATTGTGTCTTCTTAACATAGGTTCACAAGCTTTTATTTATGTTTATTTCATGTGTTTATTTCAGGAAAACATCACACTTATAAATGCTGTGGTTATTTTCACGAACACTAAACATGGAAAAGCAATTAGGACACATTATAGAAGAGTTCACTTTGCTTTTATTTTACAGCTGTTACATGAAAGATGTGAAAAGACTTATTAATATTGAAACATATCATCCGAAACTAAACATGCACACACAGTTAACTATAAATATAGAGTTAACACATTACAAGGTCACAAAGTATTTTTTGGGATATGTTAAGGGTTTGGTTTCCTTCCTTCAATTTTGTTTTACATAATCCACAGACATTATGATATATTTGAAAAAATAAGACTTATATAAAATGTTAGGTTTAAATACATCAGTTTAAACAAATAAATGGAGACAAGACACACATGGAGGGAGGACAATCGTGAGGTAAAAGTTAACACACACACATTATTGTCTCTGCCTTTTGTTTAATAAGAACCGCCACAAATGAATTATTCAGGGTAATATTCATTTTCTTTAGGAGCCTTAACAGTTATTGTGTACCTCGTTGTTTCAAGATAGTTGAACACTTCTTTAGAGTGTTAGAAGAATGACAAGCAGATTTCAGTTGAAGTTTGTTCCTGGTTGCTTGGTGTGAGTGTAGTAGTCCTGCATTCAAAATGTTTATATAAAAGTAGAAAAGTGTCAGCATCAACCCATCAATTTAAAAGAAAAGCACTAATTCTGCCTAACAGCCCATTTCAAATTAATATTATACAATTTAAATATGTGTTCACTGTTCGTTTTTGAGCTGGAACAGAAGGAACATTTTTCAACTACAAATGCTGACCTTACTTTGTGAATCTCACAAATACAACTGTTTATCCAAAACGTTCATAGTATTTGTTGATTATATTTTGTATTATTGATTTGAATCTTCAACGTATCAAATTGTGGTTCATCATAGATTACTAAAAAAGTCTGTGGGCTTCAGTGAATATTATACATGCAGAACACAGTATTGCATCTCATTTTATTTCAGAATGCATTCGACCAAGAATTGTAAAAACGTATTTTCTATGGATTTATTTCTCTTTCACACACACACACACACACACACACACACACACACACACACACACACACACACACACACACACACACACACACCTGCAGAAGTACCATTATAACATGGATGTACATTGACTCATAGAAATTAACCTGTGTCTTGCCTTTCAGAAAACATACATGTTTAATGCTCATTATCAGACAGTTATAGAAACATAAATGTATTTAGAAATTCCTCTTTAATGTCTATGTGTTGTTGACTATACATTGTTTGTCCACTAACAGAACATTACAGCACATTAGGTTTGGTTCTCACTAAATCCTAAACACTTTCTCAAAACCCCAAATCCCCCAATGATTTACAGAAAAGGACCAGAAGGTCTTTGATGACATTACATGTAAACCCCTTAAAAGAAAATCACGCACAGTATCCATATATTTCTCTAAAATAGAAATTGTATTTAAGACTTTTGAAATGATCTGGTTTTGTTTCACTGTATTAAATAATAGTTTACCATTTATGACTTTTTACAAAGTTATTGTCTCCATCATCACGCCACATAAGACAGAGAACTACCGAAGCAGACCAGTGTGTGTATTTTGTGTAATTGTTATGAATTTTCTTTTTTTTCTTTTGACCTGTGCTGGACTATGGTGATCTGATCTATATGAATGCACCTGCCCATTGCCTGGAAAAGTTAGATGCCGCCTATCACAGTGCTCTGAGATTTGTTACTAACTGTAAAGCACTTACTCATCACTGTACCCTGTATGCCAAGGCAGGTCTGCCTTCACTAACTGTACGGAGGCTCAGTCACTGGTACATGTTTATCTATAAAGCCATGTTGGCTAAACTACCAACTTATATCTGCTCTTTGATCTCACAGAGAGTGGCAAGTAGCTATTGCCTGAGATCCCAGGATGTGTTTTTATTACATGTGCCAAGTGCTAGGACTGTGTTAGGTACTAAAGCTTTTATGTGTGCTGCTCCTCTAGCTTGGAACACTATGCAATTTTTTTTTAAACTGAGCATTTTGGTTCCCTTGCATCATTTTAAAACTCGGATAGATGAAATGTTATTAGATATCTGTCATTGTGAATGTATACCCCTGTAATTATGATGTATTGATGTCCTTTTTGTTTTCTGTTGTTTGTATGTTTAACCAATGTGCTGCAGAGAAAAAGAGATAGTTGATCTCAATGGGATTTTCACCTGGTTAAATAAAGGCTACAAACAAACAAACAAAATTCTCCTCTGAGCAGGTGAGCTGATTAGAAAGATGGCCTGGAGGTGAGATCGCAGGGAGAGGGAGGCTTAAGCACATTCTCAATCCCCTGGAACAGGAGCTCCCTGCTCACAAGAGCCATGGGGTTTTTCTTATTGCTCATGGGTGAGACCCCAGGCCCAGGGTCTCCTCTATGAAGTGACTCTTATTAAAATATCTCACAAAGCAAATTGAAAGGGATCAGTAATTCATGACGGATTAACAAAAAGCAACATAACATAAGTAAAACTGAGGGTAAGCTAGGGTTAGGGTAGCGATAATCACCTGAGGTGTTCAGTGTGTCTGACTAATCATTTCATTTGAACACAGAAGGTTTATTTACAAGTTCCTGCCCGTTGAAGTGTTTGCACACTAAAACATGATGAATCTTTGAAGATCAATACACTGGCATGTTGTGACACATACAGTAGTTTAGTGCTGAGCCTGAACAGGTTCAAATGAAATCCTTTGGAAGGCTAAATGATTAGGGCTCATTCCTTACTTGCAATAATAAGTAGACATAGATTTCTTTTATTGTAGATAACACTGATCAACGAGTATACTATACCCAAATATTGTTGTTGTAAAGGAAAAGTTGCGTAGACAATTTGTATTTCCATGCTTGTAATATTTGGTGATCAAGAAGAACAACAACAACAACAACAACAACAACAACAACAACAACAACAACAAAACAAGAACAGTTGTACATTTCAGGGTGGTATAAAATACGTAAATTGAATGCACGGCTAGGTGCATGAACATGTTTACAGACGTGTTTGCTTACAATGAGGAAAATCTAAGGTTTACTTCTCTCCCAGTTTTCCTCACTCACTCTGTGGATTCCACCTGCTGACCTCACAGTGGTCAGGTCACTGCTGCCGTCTCCCAGCATAGTGTGTGTGATGTACACAACCTGTCAGTTCAAAAGGCACAGACAAACACAAATAGGATAATATGAAAAAGTAGTAGAAAATGATGTCATCCTTGTTTAAAGAACTGCTCCTGAGTAACCTGTGACATTAGCTACATTGGTCCATAGTGAATGTTTCCCTCAAAATCCAGAAGAAAACACACAAAACATATGTTAGTGTGATTCCCTATAGGAAAACTTGCAATGTGCATTGTTTAACTATAGGATCGCAAAAGCTTAACAAAGAAAGAGAGGTGTATTTGCATAAACATTTAGAAAATGACGTATAGGTGCACCTCAAGTTTCTGCAACGGTAAAAGTATTCACAGTACATCATTTTCAATTCAACATCTGATGACTTAAACCCCTAAAATCCTGAAGAAAGTATATGTCAGTTATTTAAAAATAGTTTCATCAGGAACTGCTTTGACCAAAATGCCTGATTCATCTTCCTCCCTCTGAAAGAGCTGACATATAAGAGTCAAAACAACATGCTGCTTAAAAACTATTTGTTTATATAATAATTATATTTTAACAGTGTTGTGCCAAATCCTTAATATTTACTCACTCTTGTAAAAGGTTTATTTTATAACAGAATAGTGTGCCTAATGAGACACATCCCGAGCTGCCACACAACACTCACTGCTGAATGAGTGTTGTTTCGACAGGAGGTGGTGTGGTGTGTACAGAGGAGCAAGGAAACACTCCTTATTTCTGTATAACCCTTTTTGACCTGTGGCTTCTTTGACTTCCCCATGCATCACAGCTGGAGAGAATACATCATTTCGAATCCATTTGAATGCAACATGCACATAGTGTGTTGGGTCACTTCGTGAGTCCAGACCTCGGCCTGCATGTCTTCACTGCACGACAACAAGAGCGACGTTCATTATCCTCCACAAATGCTTTTTGGGGTAAGGGCTTCCCAGATTCATGTATGCACAGCAAGCCCAGACCGCAAAAAGATTCGTGACGGACAACTGCTCCCAAAAAAATCCACATCCACTCCATTCCTCGGGTCTTCATCCTCAATATGTTTCCAGATAGAAACACCTTTTGCAACGGGCGTTTGTGTAGCTACAATCGGTTATGTTGGGTGACCATCCGAAACCAAAAGTGAAAGCCACTGAGCTGGCATTGCTTTGCAGCAGCACGCAGCCTTGTTATTAAAAAGAGCGGCGATGAGGAGAGGCGGCATTTCATTGCTGTTATAGACTTTAACGCGCAGCAGAGGTGACCGCCGTTTCATTGGACAGGGAGACTCGTCATCTACCAAAAGCGATGCGAAAGGAAACGAGCACATAAGCAGGAGGCCAAAGCACCTGACAGCTTCATTGCTGCCCCGCGACATCTACTATGGACACCAGTGAGACGTTAAACAAAACCATAACCCACACAAATACAGAATCTTGGTCTGATGTGTGCGGATCACTTTACACTGAGGAAAAACACATTATGACAACGATCGGTGACTCCAGTTTCATTAATAGTAAAGTTCCCTTTATTTACAAAGGGTTCATTTGGCTCCTAAGCTCCAGCTGCCGAAGCAGGGGCCCCACCCTCTCTCCGTTTCCATTGGGCCGTCCAGCCTTTCATTGGCGGACGCGTCTCCCAGCCGGTCACGATTCCCCCCATCTGTCTCAGACGCACCGGAGCCAGACGCCACTGACGCAGCACGCGCCTTACTCACTTTTAGCAGTCACGACTCGAGACTCATCGTGCACAAAAGGGAGAAAAAAACGGCAAACAACGATTGGATAGTAAAGGTAGCGATGTGCTCTTGGGATTGTTGCCCTTCAGCCTATGCATGACCAAAAAAAACGAAATCTGAGCATTTGCACGTTAAAACAGTAGCAAAATGAAAGAGCAAGCATGATAAATGAGAAATCGTATAAGCCTCAAGCCTTTCGTTTGAAACATGGTGCATGGAAGTTGAAAAAAAATGCCCACTGTGGTGTTGTCAGATCGCTCTGTGCTAAAAGGCAAAGCCATTCTTAAAGCGGTTCAGCACCACAGCCGGAGAACAGCTCCCCACTCACTCCGAAATCATCCAGATATTTCAGAAATCTTGTTTGGGTCTAACACAATTACAACAGCAATAGAAAAATAATTACGAGATCAACTGCATTTAACTGAGAGAAGAGAAATCCACCCTTTTTATTCAGAACTAAGGGTGATTCCCGTGTAGCTGCAAACAGACTGGTTAGAGATCCCTTCACGCACAGTGCAAACAATTGCAAAAATCCACACAAAACACTCATGACATGGCGTTTCTCCCTGCACACATCCCGCGTAAATCGAAAATGAGCTACACATCTACGTTTTGCATTGGTTTAAATAAAAAGCATACTAGAGGCTGAAAGAAAAAGGAAACAGGTGCATCTGGAGAAAGGTTCACACAACTCACCATCGCAGCCTCGGAGCCTCCAGTAAAACCACGAAAAGTGTCAGGAAAAAAGCAATTTTCTCCACAAAATGTGCTCCGTCTTTTCGCTTCTTCAAACTGTGCACACACTGTACTCTTGAATGGTGAGCCTTTTATAGGAGTGATGCCCCCTATCTATTTCTGGATCACGATCCAACCCCGTTTCTATTTTTAGCTCGCGCGTGATGAAAAAAGAAAAGCTCGCAGAGGTTCCTTGGAGGAATTTCGAGCGTGCAGCGTTTGAGTGCTGCCGCGCGCTCCCGCCTTTCTCCCTCCCTGCCTGCACGATGCATGCGCGTGCACGGCAGCATCTTCTTAACAGTGATGCTGTGGAGAAAAAAAACGCACGCCGGGACTTCAACAGAATCAAGGAAATGTGCAAAATTGGGCGTTTATTATTTTGTGATTTTCTACTGGAAACACCTGGTAGACCTTCATGCACACGCAAGAGCAAAGCTTCCCCCTCCCTAAAGCAAATAAAAGACATTGTGACCAAAATGCTCACACTCACCTATAATCGTTAGTCCTAATGGCAAATGATGATTTCATACCATTACAATGTATTACAACTATTATTTTGGCACCCTTCTTTATATGTAACCCCAACAGAAATTGAGGAATACTTCCTTCTGGCTGCGTCAGTCATAGACGTCAGGTGGAGAATCTCCCACTTTGAAGGTGGATGCAGGAGCTTCCGCTGTGTGTACGGTGGCTAAAGACCAGCGACCATCCAATGAAACACCCGCTGGAAATGTCGAAAACAGATGATAGGCCAAAGAGGGAGCAACCTCCTCCCAATTTAAAACTGGAAAGAGAATTGTTGTCTAAACCTCCCATGTCATTGAAAGCAAATTTGTAAATTGTCCATCATGATCCAACACAACATCATGACATATAAAGGCGTGATCATACATCCTCTTATTTCTATAAAGGTGGATACAAAGGACGTCCGGTTGGGTTAACCCTCCAGCAGAGCCAAAAGAGGCCCTCAGTGTGATGATGCAGAGACACACGCACGCACGCACACGCGCGCACACACACACACACACACACACACACACACACACACACACACACACACACACACACACACACACACACACACACACAGGCTGCTGCTGATGCTGCTGCTGCTCCGTCCTGCAGACTCCCCCTGCACAGGGCAGAATGCTGAAGCGCGTAGTAACGGAGCGGCGCTTGGCCGACCGATGATGCTATTTTTAACTCTCATACTCAACATGCCTGGCGCTGCGGGTTTCTGCTCAGGGTAGCCTACTACTGTACGGAGAGGCAAACATCAACACAGAGACAGCTTCCAGGCTCCATCTGCGCTCCCACAATTAGAAAACAAAACAATCCTCTTTGTTCTTTATCAATGTATCTCTTTAAGAATGAAACACTGTCTCATTCATTAAAGCTGCAACCTGTAGGATTTTCATGGCATTACATTTTCAGGAGATGATTTATATTTTGATGATCGCAACACATGGTTCCTTATTATTCTATTTAACATTTAAATATTATACATCTTAAAAAATAATAATAGAGCCTATTTATAATACATTATAGACACACATCTGGCACACCAGTGAACTACAAGCATCACTATGACTACAGAGGATCTGTAGTCATAGTGATGCTCAAAGCTCTTTCATATGAATACATAAAGTTAGTTACTTTGCAGCTTCAGCACATCACACCATTGATAACTGATGGTGTGCAGACAAGGAATTAAGATGGACGTTGCAAACAAGATTAGCTGCAATTAAAGCTACTTATTTCAATCTTAAAAACAGATCAAAATCTATACTCTGTTTTAACACACTACATTACTGCACTCAAGTCAAAATGTGATCTCGAGGCTCAAGGGCTATACTCAAGGTGTGGACTCAATACACATGAGTCATTCAGAGTCATGCTGATGAAACAGAAACAAATGTAATGTTGTACTACAAACGATATCCTTTTAAGCTTTGTAAATGGAACATCTTTAGTTTACAGACTGGTTTCGGACTCGTGAATTGCTAGATTTAAACTGGTATTCGACCAACACCTGTGCACTTTATCCCCATTTTAGAAAAGTCTAAGAACATACGTATGGAACCAGATTTCAAAGAAAACAAACCCAGATGGGCGCGGTCTTTCTCGCGATTACAATTGATGATGTTTTTTCTGAGTCATTTGATATCTGTGTCTACCTTTTGTCTCCCATCTTTGCTGTATAACTTCATTAGAAGTCTGAGGAGATAGTGATGGTGGTCCTGAGGAGCTGACCACGGTACTAAAGCAACAGAGAAGCAGTTACCTGTAACAGTCAGGAGTGACTTCAGACTAAAGATCTGTTGATTTCAAGGCTTAAAATGGAGACATCTGTTGTGTAGCTACCCTACGTAACACATAACATACAGCAATCAAATAGAGAGAGAGAGAGAGAGAGAGAGAGAGAGAGAGAGAGAGAGAGAGAGAGAGAGAGAGAGAGAGAGAGAGAGAGAGAGAGAGGGAAATGGTAAAGGAGATAAAAAGAAGGGTCTTTGGTGTTAATGGCAGCAGAAACTATTATCCCCAGAGGGCCAGTACATTTGTAATACAGAACTGAACTTTAATAATGCAGGGAAATCCCTTGTGGACAAAGCCAGAAAAATATAAATGCTCTCTATTAATGTCTGGTCATCAAGTAGTATTTATATGTATTCAAGCCAAAACATAAATATGGATATAATGTGCTGCTATACACTAGCATTTTCCTTCACAAAATGGACTTTGAGATCTCCTGTCCTCCACCTCGTTTAAAAAAGGAAATGTTTAGATAAAAACATTATATAATGGTGTTTGCGGACTTAATAAATAGTTAGATGACTTGGGATCTAAAGAAGATGTCAATGTCAAAGAAGATTGTTGTAAAATGTGCTTTTGACTGAGTATTTTTATATTCTGCATGATAATGTGCGATTATCTTCCATTTTCTCTGTATTTGTTACAGCAATATACTGTATTCTGATAGCGAGAAAATAATATTACACATCCTGGCTTCATTAAGATGCAGCATTATTTTGCAGTAACTGAGAAGTCAGTGTCAAACGTGAGATGATAATAAAAAACATGCTAATGTGTGAAAATCCCCCCCATAAATGAGACATTGAAGCAAACTGACATGCTCTCCTTGTGTGTGGAAATATTGCTCCACTCTTTGTCTCTGTGTCTTTAAAATAGTCATTTCCTTTCATGTCCGTGCGGGCGATTCACTATCATTATGTAATATCTTGCAGCAACATCCATTCAGTGTTACTATTTTTAGCTCACTGAGCCAAATATATCCACTCACTGCGAGGTGCAATAACAATTTTCAACATGGAGAAAGTTTTGCATCGGAACAAATGAGGACCTCAAAACACTGATGGTCCTCACCCTGAATGACTTCAGGGCTGCTTTTCTGCATCGGGTTTCACTGGCATATAAATACAAAGCTGCAACAAAGATGGTATTGATTTTACCCGCAGAGGGTGCTGCATAAAAATAGATTATTTAACAAAAAGTGAACAACAGCATCTTCTAGGGAATATATGTGCGGCAATCATGAGTCAATTGTGCTTAAAGGTCACCTATTATGCAAAATCCACTTTTTCTTTAATACATACATATGTGTCCCCTCACTTAAGAGATTCAGAAAGTATCAGAAAAAAATATTCTCTGTTTGTCCTCAGGCGTCTATATAAAAACCTGTCTGAAAATGATCTTATCACCACTTTGTGATGTCACCATGTTTTTTGGGTTGGGCAACCATTAGCCAATAACCGACCAAGGTAACACCCGCCCACCTTATCACCTGAATACCCTCCTAGACCACCATTGTGTTTTATCACCAAAAAACAAAGAATCTAGCAGAGGGGCGTGGCCAGCAGCAGCTCATTAGCATTTAAAGATACAGTCAGAATCAGCACTTTTGGAACAGGGCTGAAACAGAGGGGATTATGGGATGCTACATTGCATGATCTGTTTGGTATTTTAGCCAAACACTTCAGAGACATGTTCTGTATATATATGAGACCTATAATATATTGTTTAAAAATAGTATAATGGGGACCTTTAAGTGCACAATCTGCTCCATCTGAAAACATATCCAGTCCTTGCAAAATGTTATGAACTTGCGGCATGGTAGGGACACACACACATATTGTTTTATTGTTCTCTATTGGAGCGTCATTCTTCTTGTCTCGTTCAAAATCTGCTCCTTCTGAAATCATAACATAACCAGTCCTCTTGCTCTCGGTCGTGCACGCCTTGAGTTTTAAAACGTGTTGATCTGAATGCTGCTGTACTTTTCTGTGGGCTCACAAATATATGTTATTCGATTTAATATTCATGTAAGTTTCAATTTCTAATAGCAACAGGAGCAGGGGTGGAGCTGATAAGATTAAGATAATTGAAAGTCGATGCAAAACACTTGCTTTGATTCTTTTATAAAGACAGTTTGGTAAAAGTTATAGATCAAATGTTTAAGTGTAACTTGTATTAAAGACTATGGCTGTGTCATTTGGAATCAAACTGTGATAGTAATTTGTCTTTCTGTAAGTGCTACTACAAAATGATTGTTATGGATCCAGTTTGTAATGCTTGTTTCATGGCTCACATATTGACTAACACATGCAGTACACAGGGGCACAAAAGCACTCTGGATTTGCATGTATGAAAAACTCCAGATGGGGCGAGCACCAGTGACACAGCTCCTGACTCTCAGTTGCTTAGGTCGGAGACCTTTCTGGGTGCAGAGCAGAGGAGTGAAAAAAAAAAAACTAGTATCCCATACTGACTATCAAATAATCTGCACTCAAATAGGGCGGTCATCAGTATGGGGATATTCATTCTACATGTAGAACACACACAAGATCATTTAAGAGATTTGGATATCTATTTATAGACATGATATATTTGCAGTGTCTTATAGTGTTTCAACTCACATGTCTATTACATAACAGGGCTCCTACTCCCCGGCCTATAACGCCCCTGACAAATCCATGCACGCTTTGCTGCACATGAGCTATTTATATAGCACCCAAGACAGGGCTGGTCAAAAATACCACTCCAGTCAATTATTCATTGAGAAACATTCCAAAACAGAGCGGGGAGTGGGTTCGGCTGCACAGGAATACACCAAGGGGCTAACAATAAATAGCGTCCATTAGCAATGCAGCAGCGCGCTTGTCCTCAGCGGTAACCAATCTGTGGGAAAAGGGCGGGAAACGTGGAGCTGAACATTTGCCCTCTCATGTGTTGTGCTTGTATTTATAGGAGTGTGTGCATACACTTCAGCGCCTCTGCAACCATCTTGTTCCCTTACAGGTTTCTAAAAATAGCAGGCTGCACCGTGCTTGTGCCATTTTTAGCCGTCGCAATTTAAGGGAAAAATAAATAAAAGGCAGCAGGGGAAAAAGGTGCCGTTTCACAAGGAAACTATGTGGGGGCATCTCTTCGCGGACACTCTGTTCCAGCTTTGTCCTGAGATGCACCAAGCTGCATCGGCACCATCATGTTCAATTGAACGGCTTTGAACGGCAAGGTTTTCATTTCATTCTAATGCATTGTTATGCTCTTTATACAACAGGGTTATTGCTGCCGAACTACAAAGCTTCTTATGTTTTACATTAATTTGATTCTGACTACAACTACAGATAGCAAACAAGCAAGTAGTTTAAGTCTGGATGTTTAAAAAAAATATATATATATTGTCCTTTGTCAGAACATAAACGGCTGCATTGCTGCTTTTTAAAATATGCACACAAATAAACTTGTTGGCCTTTTTTTTTTTAAACATATACATTAAACATAACATCTATTTTAAGCCTGCAAATCGTTCACAACACCTCAGGAGTCCCAGGTGTAGAGGACTTTCAGCTAGGGTTGATTCTTCATGAACCTGCTGCCATCACACTTGTTGGTTTCCTTTAATAACAAGTCCCTCCTCACTGCAGTGCAACCCAAAGTCTTAAATGTGTTACTGTTAATATAATTATTTCAACATTGCCGTTGTCTATCAATACACCATGCATGGTGTGGATCCAAAGCTTGTATCAACTGGCTGAGGGTTGATGTATTTACACTAACTAGGTAGTTGGTCCCTGATGTAGAATAGAAAGCAGAACATTTATTTACAGAAATAAAATCCAATGGAATTATTAAGATTTCAGTGTGATTATCAAAAGCATTTGCAAGGCTCAGTATATTATTTGCTGGACTAGAGATTATGTTTTTTATTGATCTAAAAAGATCAGAGTTGTCTGAAGAAAGCAAATGTGAAACAGAAATTAACATATTTTAGATTTCAATGCAGTCCTCATGAGTTGTATTCAACATAAGCTGAATTTAATTGCAGTGTGACCAAATGTTCTGTATTTTTCAGTCAGATTATAATAGCCTACTATTATAACCCAACCGGTCTATTCCAGGTCATGGTGAAAACCATTAAAGTGTAATCGTATTCTCTTCATTCAAATAAAAATACATATTTAGTATGAACACTTTTGGACGTTTTAATCAGTGATGCATGGACTGATGATGTGGCTGTTTGCTGTTGTGAACATGCTAAATACTCAAACTTTGTTTTTGAATGAAGCTGATATAAATTGCATTTTGAGCTATCATCAGAGGTGGGAGAATACTCAGATCTTGTACTCGAGTAGTAGTACCAGAGTGTAGGAATACTCTGTTACAAGAAACAGTCCTGCATTCAAAATGATACTCAAGTATCTACGCCGGGATCCTGAGTCGAGGCTAATCCTGTTGCTGTGGTCGTGTGTCCTGGATCCTCTATCCTGAGTACTGGATCTGAGTCCTGGACTTCGAGTCGTGGCTGAACCAGTCTCAGCGGTCCTACCAGACTCTCACCATACTACTTCCCTGATGGCTCCCACAAGATTGCTGACATCCTCGTGGATTCATCTTCTTATTATACACGCATGCATTTCCAAACATTTGGTCTACCTATGTTGTAAATGTATTATCTTTTCAATTTACACATGGCATCTATTGCACGTCTGTCCGTCCTGGGAGAGGGATCCCTCCTCTGTTGCTCTCCCTGAGGTTTCTCCCATTTTTCCCTTTAAACTGTGGGTTTTCTTTGGAAGTTTTTCCTTGTACGATGTGAGTGTCTAAGGACAGAGGGTGTCGTATTGTCATACTGATATTCTGTACACACTGTGAAGACCACTGAGACAAATGTAACATTTGTGATATTGGGCTATATAAATAAACATTGATTGATTGAAGTAAAAGTACAAAAGTATTGGCATTAAAATATACGTAAAGCACCAAAAGTAAAAGTACACATTATGCAGATTGGTGCATTTCAGAATAATATACATTATGTTTTGCTTAAGATTATTGGTCATTAAAGTGTTATCATAGCTGGTAAAGCTAGTTTTAATGATGTTACTGCAGGGTAGCTTGTGATTTTACTCCAGCTGGAACTAAAGTCTGATTTAAGGGTTGATTATATTTCACATCATTCATCAAAATATACAAAGTAACTAAAGGTACTTAATAAATGTAGTGGAGTAAAAGTACACGATTTACCTCTGAATTGTAGTGAAGTAAAATGACAAAGTAGCATAACATTAGAATACTGGAGTGAAAGAACCTCAAAAAATGCACTTAAGTACAATACAATAAGAGTAAATGTACTTAGTTACTTCCCACCTCTGGCTATCATACAGAAAGGGAGAGACAGTAGCAGTTGATAGGAGGGATGAAATGTCAGACAGTGCCACCATTTGGCCGCTTTAAAAAATGTGAATTGAAATAGAAAAAGTCATGTTTATGACAAGTGTTCACATTAAGGATTTGAGTGTGGCTGTAAAGTGTTATTGGTGAAATGCTATAACTTCTACAATCTAAGACAAAAGAAATTGACGCCGAGAAGTAAAGTAATGAAATCCACACACTGCCTTTAATACTGTACATTAAATACAGATTCCACTTTAGTTTTTTTTTTATTGTAGATGGTCAATAGCAAATCCTTTGTTCTGCCTTATGAGTGCCAGAAGTCAGGAAGCAAAGCATGTTGCAGTTCCTCTTTTGTTTTCAAATGACCTTGGAACAAATCAAAGTTTGTAGGTCCCATATAAATAGGAATGATAATGAAATAAAAGTGCAAAAGAAAAACGGAGAATTCCCATCCATTTTATGAAACAGAAAAATTGAGCGCTTATCTTTCAACGCAAACCCCTTTAACCTCGGAGTCTAGAGGCACATTCCTAACCATCTCAGCGAAGAATGAAAAACATCTTCTCATTTGAAATGTCCAATTAATGGTACATTAAAACATGGCGCCATTTCAGGCACCCAATACCAACATGCTTCAATAACTTTAAGCATGTAAACTTTCCAGCCAATTAGCAGAGGATGAAACCAGAATATTTAAGAATTGAATGTAATTTGCAAACCGTATTTGATTTGATTTCCCTTTCATTTTTGCAAGTAAAGCAGACAATCATGACTTCTTGATTGTTGGATAACAAGAGGTCCTGCATTCAGAAGTAGTGGGCAAAGTTATCTACAGTTGTACTCCGTGACGTCTCGAAACCTAATTCTTTGGGGGGTTGGAACACAGATTCCACTGGATATGAATATTGACTCCTCACCTTTAACCAGATGACGGTTTCTTACACTTGTGTGCAGCTTATCTGTGGTTTTCAGATGAGTGTGTGTCAGTGTGAGTGTTATTTTCATGACTGTAGGGAGTCCTGTGATGAAGCGGTCTATGGCTGCCGGCGCTCCCTCTTGGTGAGCAGGTAACACTGAATGGTTCTCAGTCGATCTTTGGCAGGGGCGAACTCTGGCTGCAGCTTCAGAGTGGACTCGTACCAGCGCATCGCTTTCTCAAACTCCTCCTGAGGGCGAGAAACACAACAAACACGTCACCATGGGAACACATGAACTGCATGGCTGCTTCATTAAAAGGGGCATCTACTGTGACATGCTTTATTGTTCAAAAAGCTCTTTATCTGCCTGTGCTGCAGCACCTCTTTTCACCCTCCGTCTGAAACCAGAGCCCAGTCTGCTCTGATTGGTTAGCTCGCCGCCTCTGTTGTGATTGGTCAACCGCTTAGAGATGTCCTGCCCCTTAGCCTATCACGTAGAATGTGATGGAGCACTAGCCAATAGAAGCATGTGTGTTGCATATTAGCGTCACTATGTCGTGGAAGCAAACAAAGGACTAAAATGGAGGCCTTTCAGGGGGTGAGTGTGTGGGAGAGAAACTCCCTCTGGAGGGATTATAACCTTTGCAGACCATTTACATGCATCCATCCATCCATGCATCTTCTCCCGCTTATCCGTGGTCGGGTCGCGGGGGTAGCAGTTCCAGCAGAGAGCCCCACACTTTCTTTTCCCTGGCGACATCAACCAGCTCTGACTGGGGGATCCCAAGGCGCTCCCAGGCCAGCGAAGAGATATAATCCCTCCACCTGGTCCTAGGTCTACCCCTTGGTCTCTTCCCAGCTGGACGTGCCTGGAACACCTCCCTAGGGAGGCGCCCAGGTGGCATCCTTACTAGGTGCCGAACCACCTCAACTGGCTCCTTTCAACGCAAAGGAGGAGCGGCTCAACTCCGAGTCCCTCCCGGATGACCGAACTTCTCACCTTATCCCTGAGGGAGACACCAGCCACCCTGCGGAGAAAACCCATCTCGGCCGCTTGTATCCGCGATCTCGTTCTTTCGGTCATGACCCATCCTTCATGACCATAGGTGAGGGTAGGAACAAAAATGGCCCGGTAAACAGAGAGCTTTGCCTTCCGGCTCAGCTCCCTTTTCGTCACAACGGTGCGGTAAAGCGACTGCAGTACCGCTCCCGCTGCTCCGATTCTCCGGCCCATCTCACGCTCCATTGTTCCCTTACTGGAGAACAAGACCCCGAGATACTTGAACTCCTTCACTTGGGGTAAGGACTCATTCCCTACTTGGAGTGGACAGTCCATCGGTTTCCTGCTATTTACATGCACCAAAACTTAAATACCACACTACAGCATAATAGGGCCTCTTTAATATCTTGAATTGTCTTGCAGTGGTTACACTTGAGGAGCTGAGCAGAGGGTAACAAACAATGATCACATTGTGACAGATAAATGTGCTTGCAGCCATTACCATTGCTATGTAGACGTTGGCGAGGGTAAAGTGGTTCACGACAAAGTGTGGGGCGATCTCTACGGCCATGCGGGCGACTGTCAGAGCGTCGTCCCATAGCCGGGCATTCTGGAAGATGTTGGCCAGGCTGATGAGGGGCACGTCCTGGTTAAATAAAAATAGCATTATTACTTAATTATTTAAAACAATCCTTTGTAATCCTCACCAACAGTTGATGTGTAACTTGCCTTCATGTGGTGGGGGGCGTAGTTGAGGGCCTGTCGCAGGCAGTCGATGGCTCTCTTGCCTTGACCTTTGACCCTCCAGTACAGCGCAGCCATGCTGGATAACACCCATGATGTCTGGTTCTGCACTCAGGGATGAGGAGGAGGGATGAATGAACAATTTAAATCCACAGTAATTATTTGATTGAGTGTGCTGGTAGGGCGTTACTAATGCTGGGTGTTACTACTAAATTATGCACAGCAATGACACTTCCTTCAAATCCTTGCTTATCCTTTTTCGCAACTGCACTGGTACTTTTTCTCAGATAACAAAAACATGCCTATTGTTTCTTTTATTTCAGAAGAAAACGTGTTTAACTTTTTTAGTGACAGTGGCTTGGTACTGAGTATAGCAGGAACAAAATATGTATCCGTCATTTGCCTTTGCTGTGGTACAATCAGTTGGTGTTCATGATGTCATAGCCTCCATTATTTAATAGTTTCTCTTTAAAGGCCCTGTCACACTGTCCCGAAATTGACACCCGATGGACACACGAATATGGAATTGTGAATTTCGCACGAAGATGGCCCCGAACCACACACGAAGGCAACATTTACATTACATTTAAGACATACAACTGCAATGAAAGTACCAAACACAATTATGTTACAGTACTATGATACTGTACTGATATCTTCAGACTTTGTTCTTTACTTTCTCCGTCTTTATATGTAGAAAATATTACGTTTTCTCCGTAATGTTGTTTCCATAACAACAACAATTTCCTGTCAACTGTCCTTCAAAATAATATATTATATCCTTTTTAGTTTCACAGAACACAAATTGGGTTATTTACATAATATGTTTACATGATTTTGTTGTGCAATAAAACAACCCGATGGACACACGATAAAGGAAATGTTCAAATTGGGCTGTGATCGTAGCAACATCGGGCCATTCGTGAGGGCATCTTAAGCCATCGTATGACCGCTGGTGGAGTTTCTCAGGCTCCGGCAGCAACTTCGTGAGCGGTGGCAAAATCTTTGACATGCCAAAAAATTGCCGAAGGACCTTGCGAAGGTCATTTTTGTGTTGAATTCGTGTGTCAATTTTGCCATTCGTAAGGCCATCGTGAGGGCATCTTGTTATCATCGGTGCCATCGGGCATTCGCCCCGATCAGAGTGAGTGTGAATGCACCGATGATAACACGAAGATGACACGACTTGACAAGATGCCCTCACGAGTGCCTTACGAAGTTGCCGCTCACGAAGTTGCTGCCGGAGCCTGAGAAACTCCACCGGCGGCCATACGATGGCTTAGATGCCCTCACGAATGGCCCGATGTTGCTACGATCAGAGCCGAATTTGAACATTTCCTTTATCGTGTGTCCATCGGGTGTCAATTTCGGGACAGTGTGACAGGGGCTTAACTGAGATGAGCGAGCGTTACCTTCTCCAGGACTTTAGCAATGCGTGTCCCCACCTGCTCAAAGGACTGAGGGGGGAACTTATCTTTGCCGAGGTTCTGCAGGACCTGCGGGTCGGGACAAGAAGAGACAAGTGAGGGCTTTAACAGAGAAGTGGGGCTGTGGGTATGACTAATAATTCATCATAGTTGAATGTACAAACATTTTGTAATGATTGCCAGTCAGAGTTTCAATACTGTAGGACTGAGTTTGAGCATCCATCAGCTAGGGTGGGAATTTGAAGGCAAATTTATATTTGAATATTCGACCGCAAAAAAAACGGTTATCCGATTAACCGAATTGACAAAAAGTATGTCTATATATATTAATACATTCAATTAAAAATATTCATAACTCATAATCGAATACATGAATCATTTTTGAATATTCAAATAATAATTCCCTTCCCTATCATCAGCTTCCTTGGTAGCATGTGCTTTAACCAATAACTATCTTAGGGTCTGATATAAACTATTGTGTAACCTTCTGTGGTAACAAGCACACATTATTTAAATTATTCACGTAGTTTTATACAGGTTTAAGCTTGTTATAATAAATGCTGAGTATACAGCTCTGAAAATTAAGAGACCACAGCAAAATGATCAGTTTCTCTGGTTTTACTATTTACCAGTATGTGTTTGAGTAAAATGCATTTATGTATTTTATTCTATAAACTACTGACAACATTTCTCTGTGTTGGTATTCAACAGACACTGGAATGGAATGGCTGCCATACATGTAGAGATTGAGATTTAAGAAACATGTGGAGTGGTCTACCTGGAGCATTGAAAATGAGAATATCAAATATTGAACTACACTGTTGATGGGACTCCATGCTGTCGAGGTAAAAAAGAGGTAAGAGTATGGATGTTACTTCCTGTAATCCTCAGCCTACCTCCCGCAGCTGGCTCTCTCCGGTGTAGTGGATGGCGGCGCGGTTGGCCACCCCCGCCAGGTGGTCCAGGGTGTGCATGCTGGCAGCGAGGTTGGCGTTGCATAAAGGTTCAGCAGCTGGCTCCTGGAGCGGAGTGGCAAAGTCTATATGCTCTGTGATGCTGAAGAGACAATCAGACATTCGGCTTAAAGCTGCACTTACTGCATTTTGGCTCTTCATATAATAATAATAATAATAATAAATTACATTTATAAAAGGGCTTTTCCTGGTGCTCAAAGCGATTACAAGCAAGTAAAATATATTATCTCATATCTTTCCTGTCAACCAAGAATATCACGAGCAATGTTTTATTCCCCCCCCCCCCTACGTCTTTGATTACCCGTCCCTCTTATCTTTTCTAAACACTTTATTAATTTGCTATAAAAAGAGCTGTAATTTAATCACAACTTTCTACATGATTATTGTGCCCAAAAGAAAGAAGGCCGAGTCATTATCTTTTACTAATAATCTTTAAAAATAATTGAGTATACACCTTAGTACTATTACTGCTCAAAGAGGTGCTGGATTATTAGCACAATATTATCATGTGTATAATTAAGATGATATACTTATTCAAAAAATATCATATCATGGTTATGGTCTCTATACCGTTATGTTGCTATACTCCTATCATAAAGGACATGTTACACTTTACACAGTATTAACCTGTATTTTTAAAGGTCCCATGTCAGGGTCATTTCTACTGATCATAATTCCATTGTTGAGGTCAACTAGAATAGATTTACATTGTGCAATTTTCCAAACTCACATTGGTTTCTCAGACAGCATCTCTGTAAAGTATGTGTATTTACTCTCTGTCCTAAACGGCTTGTTGGAGCTCCTGCCCCCCCCCCTCCCTATGAGCCCACTGTGCTCTGATTGGTCAGTTCACCCACTCTGTTCTGATGAGTCCACCACCGTTACAGCAGAACATCAGTGATTATGTGTTACAATGGCGTTAGCAACCAGAAAGGACAAACAGATGAGAATGCTGCGTGGGGTCTGGGTGCCGTGTTGGCGGGACGTTGCGCGGCTCGCTGCTGCGAGGAACGGACAGTGTGAGCTGGGTTCATTTCCTGGTTGCTGTGTGGCGTCTGCGAGACAGCGAGACATCGCAAGGCTTCACTAGCACCAGGGCTCGACATTAAGGACTGCCCGATGGCCCGGGGCCATCTAGTATTTAGCTCGGGCAATGAAGCCTTACCTGCTGGTTGCCCGATCGGGCAATCTATTATGCCAGTATCATGCAGCTCGCGGATCTAGTAATGAGTGACCCGACAGTAAAACTAAACACATCTATAACTAGTTTAGGTAGTTTGAGAGGTAATTAAAATAGCTATGTGTGATATTCTAACCTGCAGTGTGTTTTGTCCGCTCACCGCTGCATGTGGTTATGCAGAGCTGCGTGTCGACTCGTCAGCAGCAGCTGATCTCTCTCTCCCGTCAGATTAGACTTCACTCGCGTGTATGTCCATATCGATCAGATCCAGCTAGTTCTAGCTAATGATAGGACTACCTGCTTATTAAAAGACACCTAAACAATACGTGTCGCTATGCAACTGGGTGAGGCCACAACGTATAGCGCAGCATTATGCATTTGTTTACATGCCCACCGGAACCCCGAGGCATTACCAACAGATCAACGCACAATCAACCCATACAGGACATCTCTTTCTCCACATTAAGTGTTAGACATTAGAGTTGACTATTCTTGTCTGTCACATACTCTTCTTGTCTGTCACATAAGTGGCGCAACTGAAGCGGTATTGCTCTAAAGGGAAATTATTTTGACCGGACATTTTGACCGGAGAGATTTAGATTTGCCGGCTAACGGGAACTCTGACGTCACCATTTTGTGTGCTTCGCGGATGCGCTCGGCTCCTCTCGACTGCTGCTCGGTCAGCATCCGGATGAGGAGGCATTCGTTCGACCAACTTACAGTAGTTAACATTACAAACATTTTTAACAGAGGCCATAATAGTGTAAATAATGTTTGTTTTGGCAGTTATAACTGAATGTAATGTTTTTACTTTTTTCCATCTGGGAAGGCATCTGCCTTCATCAGATGGAAAGTGTTTTGACCAACAACTTAAGTATTTCTTATAGCTATGCAGGGCATGCAAGCGAGCAAACACAAACAAGAACAAACAAACAAGTGAAATGAAGAATAAAATTGAAATTGTACAATATAATATTGTGGTGGTTCATCTTATAATTCAGTCTAGAGAATGCACCAGACAGCATCTAAGACTTGCAAAAATCTAAATGTTCTAGAGGGACGGAGGCCCCCCCTCCCCCAGCGTGTCACATTTTCGCCGCTGAGAGAGCGTGTGTGTGTGAGAGCTCCACGGATTGGTCACGTCACTGTACCCCGGAAGAAAACAATGGAAAAAGAGAAATCGAGGCGTTCTGGGGCAGCATAGACAGGTCTTTTCTGTGTTAGAGTTTTACTCGCTACAGGGTGTACTTTGAGGGTTTGTGACTCTGCAGACCGTTTACATGCATACAAAGCTACATAACACACAAGGGAACGGGTAATAACCGGAAAAGCATGACATGGGACCTTTAAAAGCTTTGCAGTTGTTCTTTGAGCAAAAAACTGACAGAAACATTAAAGCCGTTGCTCCAAAAACTGACGTGGTCAATATTACAGTACTAACTAAATTCAGTTATATAACATGAGATGAGAATGTGAGCCGGATCAGGAGGACATTAAGAGTCTTACTCGATGTTCTTGGCAGAAACAGCTAGCCAGGTGCTAGCTACAGTGGTGAGGTCCACCCTGCGTGTCCGCTGGCACTCCTCGGGACCCGGCCAGCCAAGACTTGTGTAGTCCCTCCAGCGGCCTGCACAAAAACACAGAAAACACAAAGACATCTCTCTTAGCTGGGTGAAGTCCAGCCCCCTGGTGCTTTCTCTGTGTTTACGCAGGAGTAAAAATAAATGGTACCTGAAGGGCCAGGCGATGGGATAGTTGGCCCGCTTATCTCCAAGACAGAGTGTCCTCCAGGCAGGGACTCCCCGTGCTGGCCTTCATCAGAGCTGGAGACTCCCTCTGTCCCATCCACCTTAGCCTTCCTCACCCGCTTTACCTGGAAGGTGATCTGAGGAACATAAGGCACGTTCAGTTTGGTTACACACACTTCAGTCACATGAGGGCTGGGCAATGTATTATTATATTGTGATATGAGACTACATATTGGCAAGTGTTGTTTTGTTCCAGGATTCAAAGGCTGCATTACAGTCAAGTGATGTCGTTTTTTGTGTATGACACTGTTCTAGCTATTTTAATATTTGGCTTTACTCACTTAGTCATTAAAACCTTATTACTGATGATTATTAAAACTCTCATAGTGTAAATATTTTGTAAAAGCACCAATATTTAACCCCAACATATCTTCACAATGTCGATATTGAGATTTTTGGTAAAAAATATTGTAACATTTGAACTTCTCTTAATTGCCCAGCCCTTAGGCCCATCAGTCAGTCCCACACACTTTAGTGGCGACTCAAACACATCTCAGATCAAAATGACAGGAACGTCCACTTACCCACTCAGCTCCCTCGTCATCCTCACAGTTCCCGAAGCACGGCCCACCACCGGCACGGGATCCCATGACACGGTCGTTCTTTAGCACCCGGATCCCTCGCAGGTCCCCCCGTTTGCCCCCAACATCAAGCGCTCCCTCAAAAGCCCCCATCAGGTCCTCCTTCAGCTGCCACTCCTCCTCCCCCTCCACCGCTCCACCACCAAATGGAGTGGCCATGTTAGCGTTTGCTGAGGTGGAGGGAGCATCCCTCTGCTGACCGGCTGCTTCACCCGACCCGTTACTGTCCAGGATCACCTCTGAGGAGAGAGGGGGACGGGGGAGAGTGAATACGAGCAGTGTTGAGCTAAAGCAGCACTTAATATGTGGTTTGTGACAGTTATCAGAGTTACAATTTAGTTTTGAGTGCAGCAAAGGAAGTCAAACTACAGCCGAGAATGTGATATTACATTTTGCAACAGCTAGTCAATAGATAGACATATTTGACCAAAACAGAAGACATATCTTTGCCTTAAATGAGTGGGATCTGGTTAAAGAGATCATTTAGAATTAAGGCTTTTAGGGAATGTATTGTTTTTCACACTCAACCAGTCAGAAAGTATTGCCTTAGGACCAATGTTTTTTTTATGAATTTGGTGTAATAGGAAATAATCTACAACATCAACTTGTTTATCTTTGTTTAATTGTTTATAATCCCTTAAGCACTAAGCAATCACACTAAGTTCTTCCAAGCTTTGAGAGAGACAAGGCCCACAGTCCCAGAGTTTGAAAACCTGTGCCTAATATCTAATAATTATTATTGAAACATATTGTGTGAAGAAGTAAATAGGACTGTTCATTTAGTTTGGATGCCGTATGTCTTAACGGTTTGATATTGCCACTGTAGGTGTCGGTAAATCATATTCTTACTCTCAAAGAGCAAGGAGTCCTCCATGGCAGAGAGGGGGGGGGCATCCCACTCCTCCAGCTGAATGCCGAGCTCCTTTTCAGCCAAGCAGGCGGCGCCCTCTGCAGCAACACAAGGGAAGTTTATTTGAATAAAAGACAGGTGGCAAAAGTACTGTTGAACGTATTCTCAAACAGTGTTAATGAAAACCAATAGATATTTTTGTTGCATTGTGTGCAACTAAATGTTTGGAAGAAATCGAATATTCTGAAACGTCAACAATTCTAATGTGGTGAATAATGTGGTAATACTAACAACATTATAACCGATGAGTAAGCAAGGCAGTTTGGATGTTTACTTTTTATTAGAGGAACAAACTCACCTTTTGACACTACGCAATGGCCGGCTTAGTGATTCAAACCGGCTAGATCATTTACGTGTTTGGTGTTCCTTTGGAACACTTCTCCCCTCAACAGAAAGTGATGCATTTTATATTCTGAGACACACCAACCGTGTTTGTTTTCTTGGAACAAACAAATCAGTCCCTTAGGCTTCCTTTTCTCAACACTCTGGTGACTCCATTCACTGTCTCAATGTACTCTAGCAAAGCTTATATATTATTACACTTGGAAACTCTGATTATTGCCAGAAGACATTAGATGCAAGGAAGAGCAAGAAGATAGTAATGTTGAAACACATGCAATTAATTACAACTTCTTACTTGTTGAATAAAGAATATAAGTGCCATTATTGTTGCAGTCCTAAATGGTTCTCCTTGTTGCACTGGTATGTTTTTCAGTAGTTTATCCACAAGGATTGATATAACCATAATGTTGGCTCTGAGGTGCTGTTTACACGAGAACGCAAACGGTTGTATCTGCTACTTTTCTCTCGAGTATAGCCCATTCGTTCACACGAGGCCATAACAGAAACGCGGAAACGGAGCCCGCAAACGATAACGGGTCCCAAGGTGGATAGATCTACAAACGGAACGCTCTGGGGGGGGCAAACGGCTCCGTGTGTACGTCCTATACGATCATTTCCTGATAACAATGAAGCCATAGCCCCGCCTCTCCCCAGAGTCCTGCACGGGTCTGATTTTCAAGACCCGCCCCGAGACGTGCAATACCGAACCCGCCCCGCCACCCTCACATATTGCCAATTAGTTCCGCAAACCAACCCGACACGTTGACACAAGATCCGCAAACCGACCCGAACCCGCATATCCTATGAGCAGTGAAAACGTGCAATTATTAACACACGCAGTTGCATATTTGTCTCAAAAAGCGTGGGATGTTGGTTATTTTCATGTTAGTGCAAAATCTACAGCTCCTCTCCCACAACCATCAGCAACAAGTGGACATGGAGAACTACATGTTGCTAAATCCACCGCGGGGCATAAACAGAAGGGCAACCAGGCTTGGGGGTCTTCTTCGCTGCTTTTGGTGTATTTTGTGGCGGGAGTACAGCGCCACTTACAGGCCCGGCATATGTACTACAGCGCCTCCAGTGCTCCCGAGCGGTCTCGTGTGAACGGAAGACTTTTTTGATATCGTATTCGGTTCGATTGCGGTTCGTATGCGTGTAAATGGGGTCTGAAGCTTTTAGCCATATTCAATCACAACGACTCAGGCATGGCGGTTAAATGTAGCAATGCAACAGGATCAAACGTGGGAGGAACAGCAACACATTTAACATGAGAAATGTGTGTATTTTTTGTATATTTAAACCTTTGATATAACTTGAGGTGGGAGTGTGTTGAGTGTGTCAGCGAGCAATAAAGGGGTAATATTTAGCTTTTGAGATAAAATATAGACCCTTCTAAATTTGGCATTAGCTATTTTCTGCCGTCTGAATTATTGAGTGGCAACATTTCAAGTGCAACATGCTACTTTCTCACAGCGTTTCTTGCAGCTTTAGATGACAACATTGGGGGGGGGGGGGGGGGGGGGTTTGATTTTAAGACTGAAAAACTAGTGAAGCAAGTGCAATTTAAGCCCATGGCCTGTTTCTATGCTCAATATTTAGATATAAATAATAGATGTTACAAGTTGTCAATTCATTTAGAAGGGGTATATTATATTTAAACAATATGTGCTATATGTGCAATATATATATGCCGTTAATAACTGTGCAATATATACCTGGCGGCTAAATCCTAAGAACTGTTACAGGATGTGTATTTTGTAAATTGTGTAACTTTTTTTGTACTTTAATACTTTTGAATGCATGTATGTAACAATAAGCTGTCTGTGGCTCTTTTTCTGCTGTAACAACATACATTTCCCCTCTGTGGGACTAATAAAGGTATTCTGATTCTGACTCTAAACAGTTTTAAAATATATATTGCATGTTCTTGCATGTTGTCAGTATGGCAAGATTTACCAACAAAAAGGATTGTGATCATAAACTTCAAAATTCCTTCTTGTCTGGCTTGAAGACATTGTTATAGTGCAATTGTTAGGCGTTTAAAACCCGCAAAATATGTCTCAAAGTGTCTTCATATCTTAAATCATATTACAGAATAATGCTGATGTTTTGAAACATTGCAGTTGCCTGCTCTAACACCATACTTTAAAAAGAAGTACAATAATCAAGAGGAAAAGATCTGTGTGTGTTTGATTGACTCACGTGAGCAGGGCTGTCGATGTGAGAGGTTGTAGAGGAAGGGGTAGAACTGCAGACAGCGCAGCAGAGGAAGGCTGGCGCGACACTGTTCACAGCCAGCGAAGGAGGAGGAAGAGGAGGAGGAGGAGGAAAGGGCCGTCACCAGGATGTGGCGGAACAAGGCCAGAGCGCCGGTCACATTGCCCTGAGCCAACTGAACACTCACCATGCTGATGAGGGTGTGGGGCTGCGATGGAAGAAAAACCACACATGGGAACATTAGCTTTTGGGTAACATCGAGAAAACACACTTGAGCACACGTGTTGCTGCTCAACAGATTTTGGGAAAGCATTTGGAGGCAGATTATCTGAACAGCAGTCCTATATCAATATATTACCGATACCTACTGCACTTGACCAGTTCCAGTTTTTACACAATGTAACTTCAGTACTCTTTTGGTTTGATATGTGGAGAATCTGCAAACCACAGGAAGACTAAATTCATACTGAAAACTTGAATGACCTTGAGATGATATCTTTTGAAACATGGCTCACGCTAGATGCCTGAAACAAAGGGTAAATTAAGTGGCAAAAAGAAAAATGTGCTGCGTCTGCTACGCTTGTGCATAATGTGGCATTCAAATGATGCTCTATTAGTATTCAGGGAGACACATTTTATTTTATTGCAGGTAATGATTTTGGACAATTTATACTTTTACTCATAAAAAGACTAAAATAAAAAAGATAGATAGTTAGAACAATCCAAAATGAATTATCCAACAAGGCTTTAATATAAATCTCTGAGTATAAATGCATTGCTGATTTTAAATGTCTACATGATGTAACAAAGTTTTAAAGGTTATTTGGCCATCCTGATAAAAATCACACAACACTAAAATTATGTTTTCTAGGTTTTAGTCATACAAATATCAGTTAAAGTTGTATACTACGCTCAAACTATGTGACTGACTATCTGAAGAAACTGCATGTTTTTTTTTATAGTGGCAACAAATGCAAAGTAAATGTACCACCCTATGAGTGTGCAACTCCAAGATGGTAAAACCCAGCAGGTAATGAAGCGATGAGCCTTTACCTCCGATGCATTGATAGCCATGGCTTGCTCCAGCAGGGTTTGCGAGTGGGTGGTCAAGCCGTGATGTAGCAGCAGGTTAGCGGCGTTGGTGAGGGGGACGTGGCGGTGGGGGGGCGGGGCAGAGCTCAACACTTGGCGCAAGCACTGCAGGGCAAGGCTGCCGTTGCCTTTGGCGCGCCAGAATAGAGCCGCCTCACTGTGGGTCTGCCAGCAGGGGACAGTGGCCTATGTGTGCAAACAAACTTCTGTTAGCTCTGCAAAGGAATGACTATTGTGAGCAGAGTGATTCTAGATACTTTTCCAGCATACTGACTCCAGTTCAAATAAAAAGGGCAGTTGTCCGCAGCCGAGCCTGGCACATATTATAATGGACCAGTATTGGCCTAAATAAAGCTGATGAAAATCTGATAATTTCTTTAATGAACTCCTCTGTTACGTGTCCACTTCAGCCTGCTAGTGTAGCATCATTAGCCGCGTTCACACCGCAGTACTTTTCCCACTTTAGTTCCGAAATGTCGCGTTCACACCAAAAAGATCCGGAACTAAAATTAGTTAATCAGAACCTTTTCACCCCCTTTTCCGTCTCTGCTAGAGAGCAGGGACTTTCGTGGGAGAAAAAGGTTCCTATGTCTGATTGGCTGGGCGGAATGCAAACCACGCCCTGTAAAACTCCCAAAAAGTTTTGTGAAGCCACCATTTTATTATCCTCGCATTAGCATTATTAGCATTAGCATTAGCCCAGCGCAGAAACGCAGAGAGACTAACTTATGGCAACACAAAATAAAACATGGGAGTGGTGGAGATGAGGAGGTGTCGGCGTTCAGGCGATTTACTCGGAAGGAAGGCTTCAGTAGAAGCTGCTGGGAGTCCCAGCAGCTTCTACTGAAGCCAGTCCCCAACTCCGGGGACTTCGGGTGGCAGTATACGCCGTGAAGTGGCTTGCGGCCTGCCAGTAAACCCAAAGCAGAAGAAGAAGTGACGTCAGCGGCTTCATTTGCCTTCCCCAGAAACGTATTCCGGTGTGAACGCGATCTGTACTTAGTTAAAGTGGGAAAAGTACAGCAGTGTGAACGCGCCTATTGCTCCCCTTCAGCTGGGGGAGCATTTCGCTCCATATGAAAGATGAAATAATTGTGAGTAAAGGTTGAAAATGATTTGATTGCACCATTGATTGACTCTGTTCTGACCCCTCAGTTGGCTGAATTCAATGCAGTTAAATAAGGTGTTTCGTGTATCCAGATTGGCCTTTCTGCTTGGTCAGCTGGGAGATCTGGACACCGGTAACATAGGGGAGAAGTCGTACACTGTTAATCTGCACTAACTCCCCCCCAGAAGTGTGAGATGCCCTCTTACTTGTTTCATAACTTGTGCTATTCTGGAGCCAATCTGCTCCAGCGTCCATCCTCCACTACGTAACTGCAGGATCTGTAAACACACGTAGTGACATTAATGATTGGATATTCTTCTGAGGAGTTCCACATGCCATACACAACATCAAAATACAGAGTAGCGATATAGAAGTTCTGTAAGCCTACTGTATGAATCCATCTCCGTGTTCTCATATTCAGAACACACACACACACACACACACAAATACTGACCAAGTCTTCACCCTAAAATTAATGATCCCCCTCATGGGGACCTCCAATGTGTCCCCATAAGGGAAGCCGTGACACACACACACACACACACACACACACACACACACACACACACACACACACACACACACACACACACACACACACACACACACACACACACACACACACACACACACACACACACACACACACACACACACACACACACACA
The DNA here is from genome assembly GCF_902827115.2 of Pseudochaenichthys georgianus. Lineage (NCBI taxonomy): Eukaryota > Metazoa > Chordata > Actinopteri > Perciformes > Channichthyidae > Pseudochaenichthys > Pseudochaenichthys georgianus. Next base: position 21,420,250 of record NC_047505.1, read on the forward strand.
CACACACACACACACACACACACACACACACACACACACACACACACACACACACACACACACACACACACACACACACACACACACACACACACACACACACAAAAGAGATCTTTTGATCTCAAGGGGCTTTCACCTGGTTAAATAAAGGCTACAAACAAACCTGGGAGGCAGAGGGATCTGGGAGCTTCTTTTCTTCCAGAGGCCAGTCTATTGAAGCAGGCAGGAGGGCTGGGTATGGTTGGGCAACGGGACCACAGTTTGGCAGAGCTACTGTCAGAGGAGGACTGCTCCCATAGAGGAGAGTTGCCACTGGGCTGTGTATAAACAAACATTTTTAAGTGCGATGTTTTGATATGCAACTCATACACGCACATGCTGATTCTTTTCAGTATTACTGGATTTGGTGTGTGCTGCCATTTTGAATATGATTAAGGAAAAACTCAACCAGCACAATCGTGGGATGTGCACTGACCTGAGGCCCTGTGTTTCAGGGGGAAGGTAGAAGGTTGGCAGCAGGTGAGCGGGAGGAACACTCGGGTACTCGTGAGCACAGTCGCTCCTCTGAGGCCACAGCATCCTCTGTATGTCCTAAACGAAAAAAGCAATTAGCTCTCAATCTCCAAAGCAATAGTGTGGTTGACTACCGTTTGATTAAACTGACATTTATTTCAGTCTTTTAATATTTACACAAAGAATTTTGTGAAAACACAACAAAAACAAAATGACTCCAAACAAAACAGTTCAGTAGAAAACAAAGTCAAATATGACATTTCTCTACACTCCCTACTTTACGGAAGCAAACATGCCATTCTGATCTGTATGTTATATTTGTCCACTAAATGACCATAGCTTTGTTATATTTAGTATGCAATGATTTACTCTATGTCAGCGGTTTTCAAAGTGTGAGGCTCGCCTCCCTGGGGGGGCGCCAGAGAGCTTCAGGGGAGGCGCAGCGGAGGGCTGCTCAATTAATCGTATTTTAAATCGCGATTACGATTATGGCTTGCACCGATGTCTAAATAAAACGATTATTTTTTTATTATTATTATACATATTTTTTTTGGTTTGGTTTTTCAGTTGAATTATACTTAAAGTTCAGGGTAATCAACTGTTAAAAACATACTGTTCACATTTTTTTTCTCAAATAAATGGATGTTTTCAAAGTCAATGAATAATCGCAATTACAATTATTGACCCAAATAATCGAGATTATGATTTTTGCCAGAGGTCTGATCAGCGGGCCGTTTCCACGCAGCGAGGCTCCCCCCGTTGACAGTTCACGAGCATGCTCTACCAATTTGTGTGGGCTGGGCTGGGTGAGATTCCAGTGCTGATTTTTAGTCCCAGTCCGCCCCTGCCTCCACCTAACTGTGTGTGTGCGGGTTTTCCGCATTGACTTTGATCAAAAGCAAGTACCGGTCAAGGCTGCAGCCAGAGGATGATCTGCGTTTATTCCCGTCTACATTGTATCCCCGCATCATCCGCCTGTGCGCATCAAACACGCAGACTCATTGTTCCCACTAAAGTAGGGGTGAGTGTAATAACAGGGATGCAAACTCATCAAGTATGAAAAAGGTGACAAGGATCCGAGCCCCCCGACCCCACGGAATATCGGCTTTAAAATTAGGAATAACAGATGATTTTAGCAGTCAGAACAACTAAAGCAGCAGTGTTACTAAGAACAGAAACGCCAAAGAGTCACATCTAATATAAATATATATAAAAGCATTTATTTTAATTGTGTAGCAGTGAGTTTAACATTTTGAGCATTTTGAAAATGTATTTTCATGCCTCTGTTCAAGACTTAGTCTTTCTATCTGTATAGCCCGTGGTGTAAAGTAACTAAATTCATAAACTCAAGTACTACTTGGGTACAATTTTGAGATACTTGTACTTTATTTAAGTATTTCAATGTTTCTTTTGCTACTTTGTACTTCTACTCCACTACAGTTCAGAGGTACATGGTGTACTTTGACTCCACTACATGTATTTAATACCTTTAGTTACTTCACAGATGTGGATGAATGATGTGAAATCTAATCAAGTGTTGAATCAGACTTTAGTTCCACCTGGAGTGAATCCACCAGCTACCCTGCAGTATACTAAGTCATTCAAACTAGCTGCACCTTCACCAGCTTTGAGAACACTTTCATGATCAATCTTTATAAAAACATATCATATATATTATTCTGAAATGGACCAATCTGCACAATGACTACTTTTACTGTCGCTACTTTAATACTTTTACTTGAGGAACATTTTGAATGCAGTACTTTTACTGTAATAGAGTATTCCTACACTCTGGTGCTTCTAGTACAAGACCTGAGTACTTCTACTTTTACTGTCGCTACTTTAACTATATTTTGATGATAATACTTTTATTTGAGTTACATTTTGATTGCAGGATTGTTCCTACATTCTGGTACTTCTACTTTTACTCAAGTACAAGACCTGGGTACTTCTACTTTTACTCAAGTACAAGATATATACTTATACCACCTCCGTTTATAGCCTATGAAAAAAACTAATAGAAAACGAAGGCTAAAGCTAACGTTAGCAGATAAGTTTGCTCAACGATAATATTGCGACAGAAACACTTGTCAGTGAGCTCTGCTCTGAACACCTGAACGGCCCGTTCTAACAGCTGTTCACCAGCGGTCCAGTCTGTGCCACAGTGACTCCGGACAACACAGTTAATATTAACGAACGCACCTGTAGGTAATGTAGCTGCTGAAGCTAGACACTCATCGTGGAGCAGCAGAGCCTTATTATACATCCATGAGCAGAGCCGACAGGCAGGAAGACTCGAGCACACAGCTCGCGCTTCATTATAATATATAAAAAGAACACCATGCGTGTCATGATGGCACATAGCAGCTTGCGGCCGCAGATTACTCCGGTTCCCAGACCCTCCCCCCATACGCAACAAATATTTTTATTGCAAATCTATATGAATCACACAAACGACCTATTTTGGATTCAAAACGGCGAATTTCACTGAAAGGTGACAAGTTTGCATCCCTGAATAAGGAGGCAAAGTTAACGTTCAGTGTGTTGCCGGGAGCATATAAGGATTTATCCACAATGTTAAAAATGTTTAAAACATAAAGATAAAAAGGGCATGTGTGACGTAGTGGGTTGTCCGTAGGTGTTAGGATCAGGGGTCACAGGTTCAAACCCAACTGCCGTCAGCATGTCGTTGTGTCCCTGGGCAAGACACTTCACCCCAAATTGCTCCTGTGGGGATTGCCCACAGTATTGAGTATGCAAGTCGCTTTGGATAAAAGCGTTTAACAAGTGACATGTAATGTAATGTAATAAAAAGGTTTAAAAAAGTTATTGTTTAATGTTTTAAGGAGGTTACGCTACTGAGCCAATCAAATTGGTGCAGTCAGTGAGTCAGCACGATAAATTCAAACACGCACACAGAGACGAGAGAAGAAGAGAGAAACAGTCGGAGTCATTTCAAATGGCGTGCTCAAAAAAGAGAAAGGTAGACAGCGAAAACCGAGCATTTAATAACGTTTTCTCTTACTGGACCTCTTTGCAATGCAATAGAATACCCCTGCATTATAGCAACAACAACAACAATAATAATAATAATAATAATAATAGCAATAATAATTGGGAGGGGGGTGCGGCTGTTCTTATGTTCTCTGAGGGGAGGCTCACCTTCCCACACTTTGAAAACCCCTGCTCGATGTTATTGTCTGCTTTGAGCACTTAAAATAAATGCAATTCATTATTAATATTATTATGTTAATCACTCTAATGATTTCTAATCCCCTGCAATTCTTCTTAAAGGTCCCATGTCATGGCCATTTCCACTGATCATAATTCCATTGTTGAGGTCTACTAGAATAGATTTATACTGTGCAATTTTCCAAACTCACATTGGTTTCGCATACAGCATCTCTGTATAGTATGTGTATTCACTCTCTCCACTAAACGGCTTGTTGCAGCTTTTGCCCCCCCCCCCTCCCTCCTCCCTGTGAGCCCAGTGTGCTTCGATTGGTCGGGACCAGTCGGGACGTTGTGAATCGCGCTAAGCTCCGTGGAGGTGTGATTTCCTTGTTTAGCGATACACAGCGAAACACAGCCAAACTCACCCTGAGCACACACAAAGTCACAGCCGAAGTAAAAACAATAAGTGTGGCTTGATATTGAGTAAGAAAAAGGTTGATAAACGCTGTGAGAATGGGTCTGCAGAGAGAATTTCGCCGCGATCCCAACTGTCTGTTATCAGCCTGCAGCCAGGGAGGAGAAATCAGCAGAGCTGCTTGCACTGAGGCTGCGGCCACACGAGGACGACCGAATACGGCACTAAACGACTGAGGAAACGATAACGGGTCCCAAGGTGGATAGAACGGCATACGCAACGCTCTGGGGAGTCCAACGGCTCCGTGTGTACGCCCTATACGATCATTTTCTGATAATGATGAGGCAATAGCCCCGCCTCTGCTGCTCAACCCCGCGTCAAAGTAAACTGCACACTGAATTAGTGTTGCACGGTGTACCGATACTTGAAAGGTACCGCGATACCCTGCCGTTAAAAACGGTACGATTCCTCCGTTTCATTAGTATCGGTACTTTAAGAATGACGGGGAAAAGTACTCCGGTGAGAAAGCGCCGTTTTAATAAAAGCCGTGTGTGTTCAGTGCTCTGCTTCCACTCCCTGCACTGCAGCCGTGCCTGCAGTCCCGCCCCTCTCAAGCACGTTCTAAGTCCCTCCCCTCTCTCGTGCACGCGGCCACGCGCTAGCTGCCAGAGCTGTGAGAAAACGAGAAGCATGGCTGCAAGTGGGAGTGCAACTTGCGCTGCGCCTCGGCTTGTTGACAAAAAAGACGCCATAAGCGAAATTTGGAAGTATTTTAGTTATATCTCTGACAGTGAGGGCAAGCCTACGGACACCACGAGGCCTGTCTGTGAGAAATGTTTTAGATCCCTGCAAACCAAGGGAGCCAACACATCAAACTTGGCTAAGCACCCGCCGACCGGAATCCAGAGCTGTTTAAAGAATTTAAAGACAGACAGGTTAGCGAATGTGATGCCCATGCCCTCAAATCTAAGTCAAACCAGTGTAATTTATTTTGTGACAAACGAGGCAATTAATGGCAATGATAACTGTCTAATATGGCTATCGTTTTAGCTAACTTACCAATGTGGCTAACATCTGCAATATAATGTCAATAATTATTTATATTACTGTACTATTACAAGTTAATAAAATATAAAAAAAAGTTATATTTTATAAAACAAGAAAGTTGTTTGAGATGATGCTTAATTTGATTTAATACGAATTATTGTCATTTATTTTGTTTATTGTTCTCATCGTTTAAAAGTTTGTGTTATGGTTCTGGCACAATATTACATTTAAGACTGTTTCCCTTTTTTTAAGAAAAGTATCGAAAAGGAATCGCAATTCTTGACTTGGTATCGGTATCGAAACCAAAATGTTGGTATCGTGACAACACTACACTGAATTCAGATTATTTATCTTTCTCTCGATATGGACCTAAACGCGAGTGAAGTCTAATCTGACAGGACGGAGACACACAGCTCTGCTCACATGCAGCTCTGCTCACATGCAGCTCCTCCCGCTGCAGCAAAACACACACTTCAAGTCAGATCATCACCCTTAGCTATTTTAATTACCTCTCAAACTACCTAAACTAGTTATAAATATGTTTATTTTTACTGTCGGCCGGGTCCCTCATTACTGGATCAGCTGCTGCATGAGACAGACTCTGGCGCTGTCCGAAGAGAGGGAGGAAAAAGAGAGGCTCCGTGTATTTTATTATTATATTATATAGAGTCGTTATTCATTTGTTTTAAAGCTCAATAAATAACAAAGAAGACCTTTGACCGGCACTTTTATAATTTTGTCCGGAAGATTTATACTTTAATACACGTTGACTGGCGAAAAACTCTGCCCGGTTCCCTCGGCCCCCACCGCGGAGAATAAACAGAAGGGCAACCATGACAACCATGCTTCTTCGCTGCTTTTGTGGAGGAAGTTACAGCGCCACCTACAGGCTCCTGCATATGTACTGCAGCTTCTCCAGCGGTTGGAGCTAAACGGAGCGGTCTCGTGTGGGCAGACACTATCCGGATAACTATTGCGTGTGGACGGAAGCTTTTTTGCGATTGCGTTTGCGTTAATCCTATGCGTTTAGCCGTTTTCGTCCTCGTGTGGCCGCAGCCTGAGTGAGTGTGTGAGGAAGTCCGTGGATTGGTCAATTTGGACCAATCAGCGGGGGCTTAACGTAACGGCTCCGCGGACGTAACGTAACGGCTCCACGGATTGGTCCATTTGGTTCCGGGGACGACATGACGTCCTGATGTACCCGGAAGAATCAAATGGACAATGACGTATCTCCAACGAGGCATTTTGGGGAGGTATTGTCTGTGTTAGAGTTGTACTCGCTACAGGGTGTACTTTGAGGGTTTTGACTCTGCAGACCGTTTACATGCATACAAACCTTCATAACACACAAGGGGACGGGTAATAACCGGAAAAGCATGACATGTCACCTTTAAATATTTGTAAACTGTCCTCCCATTTAAACGCAAGACACAATGTGATCCAGCATTTTCACACATTCCCATTACTGCATTTTGTTTGGTGGGCATTAGCTTTGCAGAGGTATCATTTGTCCTCTTAGTTTAATTTGACAGCATACTACCTTGGGGTGTAACAAACAAAAATAATTCAAATAGAGACAAAAATCATAAGCTATTCTTGCCTGTGTGTAATCCAGACGGCTGCCCCAGAGAGCAGCGGCGGGGTCCTGGTCTCCGGACACGGAGGGGTGGAGCTGGGGGCTGGCTGCCGTCTGGTTGGAGTTGCGCTCTGACACAAGCGCCACGCTGGAGGCCACTGACACCTCCTCCCCAAACTATGAACAAAGAGAGAAACAGAAAGAACTCAGACACAGAAACTGAATGAACATTTTCACAGGTAATGATGCTGTGTTTGTTGGCTTCCTTCAATGAATATCCACTGAAATAGTTCAGGGAGGAAACAGATTTTGTGTGTTATGGTCTTCCTTTAAAACTTGGCTACTAATCACCAAGTACATTGTCATAATGAAAAACTCACTTGAACAAAGCTGACATGCTCAAACAGATCGCCACGGTGATAGCGCACAGGCAGGTCAAAGGGGCAGTAGAGGCTGAGATGCTTATAACCCAGCTGACACATCTGATGGTTCCCTGGAGAACATACAACAAACAACATTCAGATGGTTCTCTACACTTCAGTCTCAACAATATACATTATTATCAAAGCTAACAAATATATTGAAACAAATTGCACAGAAGGCTTGCTAACGCTTGCCTCCCATGAGTTGATACAGTCACATTGTTCTCTACTCAATTGACAATTCTGTTCTCTGAAGCCAATAGTAAAGCGTTACCTTTCTCCAAAAATGATAAATGTAACTTCACTGCAGAGAACCTGTCAGTTCATCAAATGTATTTGTCATAATTACGAACATCTGCATTCTTTAATCACAGCAAATCAACATGTTTTTTCTGTACAGCAAAAGTAAAGAGCTTTTCTGCAGTGAGAACCTCTTCTATATCCCAAAAGTGATGTCTTGCACACATTAGGTGTTCTCAGTTCCATGTGCGTGGCACCTTACCAAGTTGGGCTTCTTTGGCCATCTGGGTCTCATGGATAATGTTGCGCAGGATCTGCTCTTCCTGCAGCAGCTTGTGTTTGTCCAGTGCCTCCTGCTGGCGGAGGTAGTGATCATGCTGCTTCTGGTACTCTTTCAGTTCATTCAGTGTCCGCTGCAGGGATCTAAAAATAAAGTCAAAATGAAGAAGGGGAAACAGGACGGGCAGAAATGCATAGCAGGGAACAACAAATAAGAAACAGATCATCCGACAACAAGAAGATCGATGTCGATCATCGGTATCTGCACCAAATCCACTCTGCATTCACGAGCAACTCTCTGCCAGCTCAGGGGACTTTCATATTTTGAATGCTACATAAACAAGTCCATGTGCAAGGAAAACTTCCCTAAATGAAGAAGTGTCTTGGTTTTACTTGTATCACTAAAAGACCCCCAGTAGTGATTAACACCCTAACATTTTCTAAAAAGTCCCTAGTAGTCTTAACTTCTAAGCAGCATAAAAGCTTGTTTACAAATAATTCAATTCAACATTTTCACTTTCAAGGAACTGAACTGGTGAAAGAAAGAGGGACAATAAAGAACGTATTTTCAGATCTAACCCAAGATCAAACATACTGTTACAGTGGAAGTTTGTTGTTGATGGTTCTTCACAGATGTTTGAAAAGGTCCATATACTGTATATTGTGTGGTTGCTTACCTGTGCTGGGCTTCCAGGCGCTGCTCCAGCTTTTGCTGACAGAGCACGGCATGTTTCCTCCTCAGGGCCTGCTCGAAGCCTGGCTGGGCCTGCAGAGCCTGCTCGTAACACAGCACTGAGTGGTTGTATTCCCCAAGCATCTGGTCAGACAGCAAGAGCAGAGGACACAAACACAAACATGGATACAGCGGTGGTCAAACGCAGGAGATTTGAAGGTAAAGTCGTTAAAATATAGATGTATATAAATATTTGTATTTTGCTGTACCTATACATTCAGTAAAAAGTATCTTCTATATGTAAAAAAAATAAAAAAAATAGCTGACTGCTGAATTAGGTCTTATTTGTGTAACGGGAACCCTGAAACTCACGAACAGATGGTAAGAAAGCCAAAATCCTTATCAATAAACGTGCCAACTCATCACACTCCTGTGGGCCACTGTAGCAATAGCACAAGAATGAAAGCACAGGAATGAAAGCTATACTACTTAGCTAAGAATCAATTTGTTTGATCTTACATTTACATGATAGACTTCAAAAGTCAGCAGACTATTTGTTTTGTGATATTTTACTTTAACATTATGCAAAATATATGTAGCTTATGCAAGATGTGTAGTGACAGTGTGGAAGCAATAGCTGTGATTCTGACACCAAACTTAATGACTAAGTTAAAAGATTGTAAGGCTGTGGGTTGAATACACAAAAGGTGTACTGCGGTGTAGTATTTTTTCCCTCCAACTTACAGCATAAATGTTGCCTAATGTGTAGTGGCTGGTGAAGAGATCTGAGGTAAGGTCCAGGGCAGCGTGAGCAAGAATAGCAGCGTCAGCTGAGAAATGGGCGCGGTGCAGGATGTTGGCCATGTTGACTAGAGCTACATCCTTGTGCTCCCTGCAAGAACAATACACACAAACACAGTATGGGAATATGAACACCTGTGATTAGTTTGACACAATAAACTGTAAACTACTACAGTGGCCTTCTGTCCTTTACCTTGGAGAGAAATGCAGAGCACGAACCACACAGTCCACTGCCCTCTGGGGCTCGTTCTTCATACGCCAGTAAAAAGATGCCATGTTGTAAAGCACCCAGGACGAGGAGTTCTGCAACACACAATCATTCAGATTAACATCACACACACAATTTCCACTGCTTCAAAAAGGACTGACTGCTTATTGTAAGGTATCTATCTATGGAATCTTTGTTTTTCCCCAATAACAATTTGCTATATTGAACAACAGATTTTGGGGCCATGTCTGTTTGGAATGATTTGCTAGTCCTAACAATGACTATTGTTTTGGCGCCATTCAAATATTTTTCTGAAACAACACGCATGTTCTGATAACCCTGACTGAGACAAAGAAAGATACATCTACAAGTATACAGAAAAACATGTACACAAATACTAAAAATAATACATATCTTCTCGCCATTAGCATGTATGATGCATTGTCCAGGCTTTAACATTTTTAAATTGTTTAAATGTTCATAATCTAATATGTTTTTTTCCCCTTCCCTTGCTCATTTCATACTAGTGTCCAATATCTCTGAAGGGGAGAACTAAGGCCCCGTCCACACGGAGACGATATCAGCTGTATCCGCTAACGTTCTCTATCGTATAGAGGGTTAGTCCACACGAAGCCGAAGCGGAGCCACGAATTCGGAGCCCGAAACCAATACACTTTCAAAACGGCTCCCAAAGTGGATAAGTCTGGAGACGAAACGCTTGCGGCTCTGTGTGTACTAGGGATGCCAGTGATTATTCGATTATTCGTTACAGTCTCCATAATCGAATATTATTTTTAAAAATCGATTTTATTTATATCTTTTTTTATTATTATTTATGTATTTTTGTATGGCTTAGTTTCAACCAAAATATAGACTAATGCTAATAATAGTAATAGTATTAATAATTGTAAATGGCCATTGGTCACACCACCAGTTTATTTTACTGTAAACTTGGAGGAAGCCTGCGTGCAGAGCAGACTGCTGCTGCAGCACGCTACACACCGACCCCGCCCCCCTCTCCCTCACACGTGCGACTAACGATGAACAAAGCGGCAGGTTGATTAATCGATTATTATTCGCCGGGGCTGCCGAATAATCGATTTGATCATGGTCAGTTTCTGGCAACCCTAGTGTGTACGCCCTATACCAGAGGTGCCCAGTACGTCGACCGGTCGACCGCGGGGGCAATGCTGGTAGATCACGAGTCATTCATAAAAAAAAAAAAATCCAGCTCCGTTAAAATAGACAAAAACAGGTTTTGATCCCTCCTCCCTTGGCCTGCCTGCCACTTAATTCAGGAGTTTACTTGATTGACAGAAAAAGCAACCCATCGCTTTCCAGTCTGTTCACCCAGAATGCAAAGCGATACAAAATCAGTCAAGTGCCGGGAAAACTCAAATTAAGTTAAAGAGACAAACAAGAGACAAACAACAAAATGAGTGCGGGACCGAGCAAGAAGCTAAAGACATACCACTTCCACACAGAATGGGAGGAAGAATATTTGTTTGTGATGTCACATTCAAAGGTTATTTGCTTTATTTGTAAATCAAGCGTCGCTCAGCCAAAGAAAGGTAACGTGGAGAGGCATTATCGGAGTGTTCACAAGGCATATGACAGCGACTTCCCTCCGAGTAGCGAGTTGAGAAAGAGAAAGGTCATGTATTATTGCTACACAAACATTATCTCGCAGTCTTAGTGTCGCCAACTCGTTTCTAATATGCAAAAAGACAAACAAATGCATCTATGGTCGGTAGGGTTGGGTACCGAGTTCCAACATTTAGATTCCAACGGCATCATTTAGAAATGTGAATTTCGTTTCCACTTTTCGATGCCTGAGGAAATGTTTCTCGCCGCTCTCCGTAGCCTACTGTATGACTGCAGCGGGGCGGGAAATGTAGCGTTGTACCTACACTTCCTACAGTGTAACCTGAGACCAGGGCCGGCCCGTTGCACTGGCGTTATAGATGTTCGCCGAGGGCGCCAGATCTGTGGAGGCGCTGCGCTGACAGCTCTGGGAGGGAAAACAAATGTTTTGACCGTTGGTGCTCATCCTAATTTTCGGCCTTGATGTAACAACATTCATAATTAAGTAAATGTAACACCCTTTTCACCCCGGTTACACGTTTCATTTGCCCTGTACGATGGGCGCTGCAAGTGATGAAAATGGGGGATGTTGGCTTATCTGGCGCGCGCAGCTCACAGCCAAAGTGCGAGTGAGCGAGGGAGAAAGGGAGGGTGCACTGGAACCGGCGCTGTTGTTATTAGCATCTGGTGCTAGCTGCTCTAACGGAAGAAAAAGATGTTTCGACAATGATGTGGAGGGAGAGTCCTCTCCAGTCCAGTCAGACTGAGAGATTGATAACTACAGCTCAGTGAGGTAAAGAACTCTTGAGTGTTTAGATAGTTCACTTTGGTCTTAAGTTATCTCAGTGGGTCTCAAACGTTGTATTATGTAGCACCACTTACAGGCCCGGCATATGTACTACAGCGTCTCCAGCGGTCTCGTGTGGACGGACACGTTAATTGAGCCGTTTCCGTGTGGACGGAAGACTTTTTTGAAATCGACTTTGGTTCGAAATCGTTTTCTAAGTCCATGGTATTTGTATGGTTTACTGAGTTAAAGCTGTGCAGGCAGACCTTACCCTCAGTAAGCCGTGATGGATGCGATGGCCCACATCATCCACACTGCGGCCCAGTTTATGAGACAATGAACTAAAAATGGGATCCTCCTTAGAAAGCAGTGGGGAGGTCAAGTTTGCCCTCTCCTGCACACCCTGGAACAGAAACAAGGGAAGTGAGCTACATGTAAACATGTGATCAGTCACACAACAGTTTCATCATTGTTTTGTCCATAACAAGCAGAGCACCAAATATCTCAACTGACAGAATGGCTTTCTGGAATTCTAAGAAAGTATTTTACGTCTAGATAAATAGCACACTTGAAATGTCTCTGCAGCCTTATTCAAATAAATATGATTTAATGGTGAGCACCCAGTGGACTTTTAATGTGAGGTAAGACAATATATGTGTTACTGAATGAAATAAGGCAAAGTGATACAGGTTTGACCATATTTAAATATAGAGTTTGTTTATTGTTACTTGCTGACATGCAACATCCACTCAAGGCATTTAGCGTGAATTTGCCATTTTAGGGTCATTACTAGGGGTGTTGAAAATAATCGTTTCTACGATGCGGACGTGGACGATTCGGTATCGATGCAGTGACGGAAGATAATCGGTTATAGCGTAGTAACGTTGCTTCCTGATTTTCCGGCCGCGGCTTTACTATAACGTTTTTTTTCTTCTGTCACTTTAATATCAAATTGGTCGGTGACGCAGAGATTAGGGAACAGACGGGACAGCTGCGGCACAGCGGCACAGCAACACCAAACACGGAGCAGTCTGCTTTATCCACCAACACAACACCACCAGTCCAGAACCAACAGCAGAAGAACCCGCTCTGAATCACTCCGTGTCGTTGCGGCTCAGAGACACAGGGATTTATGTTTTTCAAAAATAATCGCGTTACAATCATGTCAGGTTTTTGGTGGATTTAATTAAGTCTTGGATTGCAGAGTATGAATGTCCTCTAGCAATTTTCAGACGATATATACGCGTGTAAAGTTTGTGAAGGCAGGAGGAAAAAAGCTTCCGCCATCACCGCCTCCTCTCCGTTCCTCCAAACCCCGCCCTGAAAATAATGAGTGACAGGCTGATCGTGACCCGATAGAAACTTTATTATTCACTTAATCACTGAGATATAATGAAGCTAACTTAATCTCATACATTCATGGGATTCATGTAACAGTAAGACAGAGAATGTAAGTGTGCACCCACATGCAGTATTTTTGTTTGTATATGCTGTCGTAAATACTCCTGTTGTCTGCTGTGTTCAGACTCAAGTCCTGTGTGTGATGCCACATTCAGGACATTCAGTGTCTTTTCTTTAACAGAAGGCCGTGGCTAGAAGCTGCAGCTAGACTGCAGAAGCATTAGCTTTTTGTTTTTGAGGATGGAACAACTTCACACACAGATATAGGGAGGCTAGACCTATACAATTCATTTATTTTGGTTTATAAATTAATGTCAAGACATTTATGTTATTGATTTCTGAAAGACATAAAGACATGTATTTACTGCATGTATGCATTGATGAAAAATAAGCCATGTGCAGTAATATAGAAAATTGAGGATGCAACGTATTGGTATGAATCGTGATGCATCGGGATATCGAATTGAATCGAAGACAGGATAATCGTAATCGAATCGTGAGACCAGTGAAGATGCACAGCCCTAGTCATTACTGAAGATAATTTCAATACTCACTAGTGCATTGTATTTGATAAGGGTGGATGGTCTTCTCTTTTTAAGAAACGTAATAAACTACAGTCATAAATGCGCAAAGGCCTTGTCAGAATATGGCAGTCTTATCTTTGGTGCACTTGATCTATGTTCTAACTTGCTATAGTGACCAGCTGGTGCTTCAGTAACCCTGTACCACACTGCTGTTGCTGTTAGCAGATCACCGGTTTAAAAATTAAAATATGCAAAGCCAACCAACAAATCAAAAACACATTCAGGACCCTGTTTGATTATCATCCCATATGACTGATTTAACTGTGAACCCATTTTCTGGTTGCAATTTATTTTTTCCTGTATGCCTCTGTTCTTGCCTTAACGTAAATAATCTACCAGAGTAAACAGAGCCCTGCTGTAAAATGTCAGCTCGACAAAACTAAAGGTTAAATACACTCCCAACAGAATGCTAACATTTAATGAATAGAAATCGAAGAAATCTTCTTTTAAACAAACCTGAAGTGCATCCCCACCTTTAAAGAGGTTAAAGTTGACTTATTCGAACTAAAGTTGGATCGGTTGGCCTCTACTCACCCTGAGATGATGGAAAGCATGGATACTATATGGTAGTTCAAACACCGCACAGTCAGGCTTTTCTAGATCTGGGGGCAGAGCTGACCGAGAATCCACAAAATCTTCAGGGCTATAGGAGAGCAGAGAAATCTTTTTAGGACGACAATGTTATCACAATTATAGAGAGACACTGAACACACTTTAATGATGCCCGAACCACTTTACAAAATACATTCTAGAGATAATAAGCAAGTCGGCAATGACCTGTTTTATTGAGGAGAGCTTACCTGATGTCTTTGCTTTCTAGGGAAATATAAGTGCCATCATAAAGGTCCAGGTCTCCCAGGGGAACCTTAGCCATGACACAGTCTGCATCCTCTTTGTAGTGTCTCTGTTCCAGCCCTGTGTCTCTATCCTCATTCTCTTCAATGTGAATTTTTTGCACCACAAGCTGTTTCTGCTCATGAATAAACAAGCACAATCCATCAGAGGAATAGTAAGCAAACGAAATGGACACCTGACACAATAAATAATGGATATACATAAATATAGTAGTGATGGAAGGCAGTAATGTTCGAAATAAGAGAATGCTCTATTCCTCCCCACATAATTGAGATCAATGTTACCTCATTTATATGCACAAATTAATCTGAATGCAATAAACAATTATGATAGAGGAATTACTCAGAACGAAAACTCAAAGAGAAACTCACTGAAAACATGTTTGCACATGAATCTGACAAAGTGAAAGCCACACTCACTTCCAGCTTCTTAAGGTAGTTAACACGAGTCTCTTGCCTCATGAAGATCACAACGTCAAGTGGATGCTTCAGATTCAAAGGTGAGTCAACCTGAAAACGAAAATACAAAATAGTTTGGAAAGGCGGATCATATACTCAACATATTAATTCCGATGGCAAACAGGTTACCGAGTGGAATAATCCAGTCGATTGAAATTATATTAGGCGACGTCGGAAATAGTCTATACATCTTTAATTCCTGATGCAACGTTAAAAATCGCCAACTCAGCCCATTACAGCATTAACACGACCTTTCTTTCTGGATGAAGGTAGCTGGGTGACACTTGTCACCAAAACAATGCCTTATTCCTGGCATAATAAATACGCGGTTTACAACGCAGACGTTATCATGGGCATGTAATATATTGGTCATGTTGACCTCAAACACCTAACGATAACGCCAGGTTTGAGGTAGCCAATGTAAGCTAACTGACTTAGCAAAACAGTATTGTTAACGCTACCTCCTAACCCTATGTAACGTTACCGAGGCTGGCATACTGGTTTTGCTGAGTTTTAATAAAACACTAAATGTACGTTGACAAACCACATAACAAAACGTCACCGTTAACTCTAATAAATATAGCTTTACAAGCTAGCCACCTAACGTTTGCGTTAGCAGGTCAATGAGCTAGCGTTTACTGTCATACCTGTTGTTGTATTTTTCCATCCTCTGTGACAACCCAGTGGGTCGTAGCTCCTCCGGTGTCTACTTTAAGTATGCAAAGAAGGATAAAAAGCTTCCCCTGGAATGACGTTTTTCGCGAATAGTTTAGACGACAGGGCAAAGACTCAGAACAGATTTTCCTGACGTCCGCCATTTTTCTGTCTCATTTTGCTCTGTGGCAAAGGCGGGCAGCCTCCGGCCACCGGGCGGCGCTCCCGTTCACACTGGGCCAAAACTCAACAGGTTTACTTTGATGACGTCTGGAAAGGAAAACAGGAAACTCTGTAGAAACGAAAAGTTCGATACGCTTTCAAGGCAAAGGTGGGTAGAATTACATTACAAAATAATTTCTGCTTTCACAAATAGAGCCAGTACCTGAACACTGTTGATGCTAAAGAGGAGGCTTGTTTGCTGTATTTGGTCAGTACGTTTTATTTGAATCGCTCTTTAGCGCAGTGATGTACAAACTTGCAGTTCCGCATCCATGGGCATGACTACCACATCAAGTGACAACATTGTTCATTGTGTTAAATTATGTAACTGCTATGATAAAGTGTGGAATAATCTCAGTGTTCGCTAAAGTGCCACTCGTTAAGTAAGGGCCTTGATGACTAACGACATATTCACCTGAGTTTAGCATGAGTTGACAACGCCAATAACTTGCTATTTAAATATATTCCTAGATATTTGAGCTGCACTGTATTTGGGTTGACAGTAGTATGTTTTTGGAATCTGTTGTATATGTATTCCCATAAAAAATTGAAAATTCATTAATTCATTAATCTCAAGGTAAAAATGCAGGATTCAAGATAATTGTCAGTTGATAGTTCAGGAAGTTGATGGTTAGTAGGGTAAGGTAAATCCTCGATAATCCTGTGTCCCTTTTCTGTTACATTCAACATTTCTGAGCTTTGTTCAGTACTTTTGTAGGATACCTTCAATGGTTGATGATGCAAAACATTGAATACTAACATAAAACACAAGGCTGTATTTCTTTTACCATTTCAGGCCTTCATTTGCCATGTTTGTCTCACTCCACAGATGGCCTGCTTTGGAAGCAATAAGGGAAGTTTGGAGGAGGACAGCTATGATGGACCTGTTGGTGGAGAGCTGTCCGACTGTGCGTTGGCAATGCTGGAAAAGCAGCGAGAATCCCTCCCCAGCCCATCAGAGAGCCCTGGCAGCAGCAGCATCTCTGCAAGTCTTCAGGCCGCTGCCCCCATCCAGGGCTATGATGTGGAGTTTGACCCACCCTTAGAGAGTAAATACGAGTGCCCTATTTGCCTCATGGCTTTAAGGAATGCCATTCAAACACCCTGTGGTCACCGTTTCTGCAAGAACTGCATTGAGAAGTCTATTCGGTATGCTATTATACAGCCTTCTAAGAATAAATGTGATCTAGGTACAGTGTGCCTAAAAAATGCAAAATGTTCACATTCCTGCATACATATTGAGCACAATGCAGAAGCTGGTATTCTTTGGGCTTTTACCTAAAGTATACATGTTCTTCCTCTTGCAAAACAGTGATGCAGGACAGAGGTGCCCTGTGGACAATGCAAGACTGTCAGAAGACCAGTTGTTCCCGGATAACTTTGCCAAGCGGGAGATTCTGTCGCTAATGGTTCGCTGTCAAAACTCTGGCTGTGCTAACAGAATGGAGCTCCGACATTTGGAGGTGAGCATTATAAAGTAAAACAGGCATCATGGATTTCAAATGCAACCAAATACATGAAAAACAGATAACCATCGTAAACAATTCAAGGAATTTACACAATTACTTTTGGTAGCATACTTCGCTTTGAATGATATGTACATCATTGTTATTACTTGGATCTGTTAAGTTGCTGTCTCATAACATGTTATTGTGATCACTTATGGTTCCATCCATCTCTAAAAAGAACTGCTTCAATAAAATATCGTAATAGAAAACTGGCAAGAAATAAGCTACTTCCCTTGTCTACACCTACATAGTCAGGACAGAAACTTCCTTCTGGCGTATTTGGCATCTACATAAATGAACAGAATTATTCTCTGGTGTGAACTATGTTATGTGAACCGTTGCTGTTTTACTACACAATAACATGAATTGCATTGTTTCAATGTCTTTTTCCTCCCAGAAACATATGGCGAAGTGTGAGTTTGCCACAGTGCCCTGCCCGCAGTGCCAGCAGTCTGTGAGACAGAGCCAGATCGAGGAGCACACGACTGTGGAGTGCACGAGGAGGCCTGTGTCATGCCCAGATTGTCTGTTGTGCTTTGTTCACGAGGAGAGAGAGGTAATGTGGACTCACTTATCTATTTGCTCTCATTGGAAAGTTATCAGCTGCATTGTGAACCAGCTGGGATTAGTCTCCTTACAATCTGTTTTGGTTTCTCATCAGCTTCATGAGCAGCAGTGTCCCTTTGCCAGTGTGAAGTGCCAGTACTGTGAGATGGATCTCCTCAGAAACCAGGTGAGCAATACAATCACAAAATATGTTAAAACGTGGTGAATCAAAATATTAGTTGGCAATGTTAATTAAGTTGATTGTTTTGTTTTTTTTACAAAATTCATAGAGTTGTGTTGGAAGTTCCAAAAAACAACAAGAAAACATATCTCTGATTCAATATTCACATTCATAAATCAGTTCTAAATACTTGTTGCGTTTCAAAAGGCATCGCATTCACTATTTGGGTAAATTGGGCAGCTTATACGTTCCCACGTTTATTGTTATGCATTTGATATAATATCAAATATCCATACAATATGTAACTTAGTCAAGGGTCAACAGTTTAATGTTGAAAAGGGAACTTATTTTATCAGCAACTTTGTTAAAACAATGGGGAACCGTTACACACCTAAGAGGCTTCTCAATACTCAAATTTCCCCTCCTGGACTCCTGGACTCCTCGGTCCTCCGGTAGTGACCCGGAAATGAATTTCAGTGCGCCATTTTGAAGGACGTCTCATTTCTCTAAATGCACACCGAGGATCGAGCATCGAGGAGGCTCTCTGGAGGAGCTATAACCGAGGATACACTGATGGTTCCTCCACGGCTCCTCCGCGGATGCATTTCCGGGATCGGTGGAGGCGTGACGCACGGCCGGACTTATCTCAGCCAATGACAGCTCTGCATGCATCCCCTGGATATTATTTTAGAACCTGCTCTCATCGCAACGCGATGTTTACAGTGAGAACAGCTGTGAGGTCCATGCAGAAAGCAGAGCAGTGTGTACAATATATATCACTCAGTATAACAGACCTACTCTCTTTATTTGCTTTAGTTTAGTAGATATCTACAAAGAGTCCATATTTTTCTAAAACCATTTAGTGCTTCACATAATAAAATACACAACGGCTGTAGCCTGATTATGCTTTAGGAGCTGTAGGTGTGTGTGGTACAGTGTGTAGGTGTGTGTCACACACACCTACACACTGTACCACACGCACCTATACACTGTACAACACGCACTGGTACAGTGTGTAGGTGCGTGTTGTACAGTGTGTAGGTGCGTGTGTTGTACAGTGTGTAGGTGTGTGTTGTACAGTGCGCAGATGCCGCGGACAGACGGGTCTCAGTTGGTTTGGTGTCCTTACTTTTAATACTTGCAAATACAACTTTTGGCCCGTAATTTCAATTCCCCATTTCAGCGACCAGAGAGAGGGGGGGATATATATATATCCAGTCTCTGATTGTGTTACGTTATTATGAGAGTGCTCTCATACTTTAAATTGCATATATTTATATAAATATATTTGTGTGTGTGTGTCCGCATCTGCAGCCTGTTATTGTCTCATTATACCGCACTCTCAATGAATTCAAAGTAAATATGTGGGGGAACAATGTTCAGCTGATCTAACAGAGATTATAAAATATGACAAAACACTCGACAGCTGATGCAGCTGTTGCCACGTAATTATGAACGGACGTCGCTTTAATATGACCGCTCAGAGGAGAGGAGTTCTCATTTCTTTAAACGTCTGCTGCTTCCCCTCCTCTCTCCTCGGTTCCCCTCCTCGGTCCTCCGCTCGCATCTCCTGTGGGCGGGACTAAGTCTCGAGGAGGGGAGTCGAGGAGGGGAAATTTAACAATTGAGAAGCCTCTCTAGTCACTTTGAATATCACAGCTGATGTGGGCTTCCACAAGTTTCCACAGCAAGTGCCATTGATGATATGTAAATGTATTTCTGTTTAAGACAGGAAATGTGTCACTGTCGCCACAAATATGCTACGATAATAATATAATATATATTGATAACTGACTTGTTGGAATCCTGATTTGAATGAATAGATCTAAATGAAGCTAAACTGATGATGTTTTTGTTTCAGATTGAATCTCATTGTGATGCAGATTGCCCGAAGGCACCCATCGCCTGTAACTTTAGCACCTTTGGATGTAAGGAAAGGGTATGTAATCAAGTTCAAGTCTTATACTTATGTTGAAAAAATCTTTGTTCTTAGTCGCAGATGTCACAAAGACGAATGTTTTGCCTGTGCAGATGCAGCGACACAACCTGGCTCAGCACATGCAGGAGTTCACTCAGATGCACATGCGCTACATGGCCGAGTTCCTGCGTGGCCTCAGCCTCAATGGCACCACACCCAAATCCCTGTGGACGCTAGGACCATCTGTTTCCTCCGAGAATCTGGGAGCAGGAGCCGCAGCAGCAGCCTCAGCCTGCAGCGGGCCCCGAGGAGCCGCAAGCTGCAGCAGCAACTGTGGCCCCAGTCCGCCTACTGAGGAGGTCCAGAAGCTCAGGGACTTGGATGGACGATTGGTAAGGCAGGATCACCGACTGCGGGAGCTCGTCATCTTTAAAGAAACACAGGTAAATGATGTCCTCGGGCCTTGACAGTACATATACTGTGTGTGTGTGTTTTTGTAAGTGTTTTTAGCATAATCTAAGATGTGTAACTGATTGTGTCTGCACAGGAGTGAGCTGAGCCACAAACATCTGATGGAACAAACTTACTTAAAAAAAAAATCCATTGAGCTGTCAGCACAGACACTCATGCTGCCATTTGTGCTGTACCCTAGTAAAGATGACCGAGTTGCTATGCTTTAGTTTTACGTGCATAAATACAGTGATTGTGAGATGGAGCCCCAAGACACAGGGCAGGTGTCCGACACTCATTGTTGTGCCTAAATGCACCCTTTGTGGACGCAGATGGATTGCTGCTCTGCTAACATCTCATGCAGCTCCTTTTTTTTAAGCCTTATCCGATTTGGATTTTTAATGATAATTAATAATAATACATGACATTTATATAGCGCTTTTCCTGGTGCTCAAAGCGCTTGACAAGCAAGTAAAACAAAATAACAACAAAAGCAAAAAGTGCTAAGCTAGGTGGAATAAGGGTGAGGGGTTAGTGGATTAGCAGTTGAAGGCAAGAGTGAAAAGGTGATTGTTTGAATGATGTGAGAGTGTTGGCAGATCTGACGTAAACTATTGTTCCCTCTCTTTTGCAGTCCGGTCACATTGCAGAGCTCAGGCGCAGAGTGTTGTCGCTGGAGGAGATGGTGAAGGAGCTGGAATCGCAGCAGTGTCACGGTGTCTTCATCTGGCGCCTTAGAGGTTTCTCCGCCCTCCTGCGGAACCAAGAAGCAAGCCTGCCCGTGGTGGAGCACAGCCCCGGCTTCTACACCGGTCGCCCCGGCTACAAATTGTGCCTGCGCCTACACCTGCAGGCCCCCAACGCCCCGCGCTGCTCCAACTACATCTCCCTCTTCGTCCACACCATGCAAGGAGCTTTTGACGGGCAGCTGACGTGGCCGTTCCAGGGAACCATCCGCCTCACCATCCTGGACCAGGGCCCAGAGGGTCAGCACCACATGGAGGTGATGGAGACTAAACCTGACCTGCAAGCCTTCCAGAAGCCCACCATCCAGCGCAACCCCAAAGGATTCGGCTACGTCACCTTTCTGCACCTGCATCAGCTGAGTCAGAGAGCCTATGTTAAAGATGACACTCTGCTCATCCGCTGTGAGGTCACACCGCGTTTTGACAATGTGATTCACCGCGAGGGCCCAGCGGTGCAGCCTAGAGGACCAGAGGCCACCATTTCGAGAGACTAAAACCTAAAACTTTAGTTTGGATGTCAGCGAGGTAGTTCTGCCAGTGTTTGAATACCACTTACTTCATATGAATGAATGCACATTAGGATGAGGTAATTGTATGTTCACACACATTTAAATGTTGGACACTTCAAGTATGCAAGTATTTATTTGTTTCCCAACTTTCAAATGTCAGTGTTTTTTTGTTGTTTAAATTTGTTTTAAAGTACAATCCTTTTATTTTACATTTGAAATGAATGTTCTCACCCACAAGGTACCCACAGTCAGCACACCTCATAAGTACACGTTTTGTAAATAGGCAATTATGTAAATCAGCTCAGAATGGCCATCCGCTCTTGTTGTAGCTGTTGGGAAACACACTGAATGTTGAAGAGCTCCCCGTGGAGCTTTTGACCCGGCGGGCACTAGAGATCATTTTATTCTATACACCATCTTCTAGTAGGAGACACACAGATTCACATGTATGCACGAGGACATGTGGGTGATGAGACAGACATTCGTAATGACTGCAGAGGGTGGTGACAAAAATAATCTGTCCCCACAAGCCATTACAAAATATAGATGTTGTTGTAGTGACCACAGTTGCCCTCACCAAATTATTTAAAAAAATTGTTAAAATAATCTTGCTTATTAAGTGCTATTCATCCAAAAACATGGAAACCTGAAGAACCTTTGTTGTGTCAATGCGCAGGGTGAACTTTTATTGGAGCAAGTGGGGAGGTATGTTGGAATAGGATCTCCATTTTTTTGTATAGATATCTATATAGGGGAGTATCATGTCAACTGGAAATGATTAAGCAGCAATTAAAGCAAAGAAACAAATCTGATATTTGGTAACGGTAATGGGAAGTGTCTTGGTTATGTTCGAGCCAAGGATGAAAATGTATGTGTGTTTGGAAAAATGCAAAAACCTCCACTTTGCAAAATAATTCTTGCGTTGGAAATGCCATCAACACAATTGCTGGACAATAGTCTCTCTAGGTCGTCCTCAGACGAGCCCTCCATCGTCGCTTCCAGTCATCCCGGGTCTCCATACATCTGGCCAGTTCATTGGTACTTTGTGCTCCTGCGTCATTCTTGAGTACGTCCACGTATGTTTGTGCGGGACGTCCTCGTGACCGATGCCCGTGTGTTGGTTCCCACAGCACCAATTTGCCGGCTGGCAGCTCTTGATGTCTTTGGCAATGTCCTGCTAGTCTCATTCTCCTGGCTGCAATGTTCTCGCTCACCCTTGGTATTCCCTCGTACAGGATGTTATAGGTAATAACCTCAGTTTCCTTGGCGTTTAGCCTAAGGCCAACCTTGGTACACTCTGACTCCACTCTGTTCAGGAGTTCCTGTGCTTGTGCATACAGTGTATATTGTGCTTATACAAAATGTCCACAGGGTACGGGTAGGGTTAAGGAATAGGAAAGGACATTTATGCGATTTCCAAATTCTGCATTTCATGCTTCACTAGTTTTCACTGTACTGTTATTGGGGCCTCACTGACATAGTAAGATAACAAATGATGCACCTTTCTCACTCGGAGTTTCTCTAACCTGGTTTCAGCACTGCTGCATGGCATATTACAAAGTTACTTATTTAGTTTCTGACAGACTTTATGGTGCATTTTACACAAGCTCCTACCGTATGTGACCTTAAATGAATATTTGAAGAGTAGACATAAATCCAACATCATTGTGCCTTTGCTTTAAACCAATATGCTGCCTGTTTAGTCTTCACATGTATTCTTGACTTTAATATATTGTATTGTTTGTGTTTGGTTTGTTTGCAGTATTGCATAGTTGTGATGTGACTGTGTATCAAATGATTTCTTTAACGTAAATGATTGAATGAGATAATGTTTCCTATGCATTTATTTAACATACGATCCAATACTGATGAATATAGCCTTAAAAAGAAAGCTCAGCTTACTTCATCTTATATATGTTTTAATCTAAATTATGTCTTTTTTGCTGCACTAAGGTTAAAATATGTCCTATAAGAATAATACCATTATCATGTTTTACAACAACGGGATACACTCGTAGTAGTAGTATAACTATTAATGTGTCCTGAAATGTAATCTTTTACAGATGATTATAGTTTGGCAAATCTTTTCAAATTGAAAGCTCAACTATTTTAAGAATGTAATTGTGGCAGCGGGGTGTGGTTAGGGCGCCAGCTGCTGGAGTGAAGGGAGTGGCTCGGCTGGAGGCCAGACAGCTGATCGGAATCAGGTAGTCAGTGCCGGAATAAAAGCATGTCGTAATCTGTTTTGCAGTAGGCGGGATCCTGGAAGGTCGCCAAAGGACCTGTGAAGGTTCCCACACGGGCAACGTTTGAGACCCGTGTATACTTTGTTTGGAGCTAATAAACGCCTGTGATCAACCAACCTGCTCGTTCCGTCCATATTTGAACCCTGTGTGAGCAGAGAGGCTCACCGTAATGAATTTAGATATATACACATTTTCCTGCACCATCACTCAATAACCATGGCAACATCTGAGACAAATCATTTTAATCATTTTAAGTCCAACCAAATAAATAAATCCCAATGTTACCCTTATCAAATATATTATTATATATTGAAAATCACAAATATAATAATATGTATAGCATCATAAATAGCTTTGTGTGAGCCACCAGTTACTGTTACTCTATTCGTCAATGTAAGGGAATTTCTTGTTCGCTCCATATCCTGAGTGCCCTGGTCTGGCTTTAGCCACTTCCTGTTTGACTTCTTTCTCTGGTTGACTTTGAGGTGAGTCTGTGGAGCCGCTCGCCTGGTAGCCTGTTAGAGACACTGAAATATAATGTCATATTAATATAAAATGAGATTAAAATCCATACAGAAGTATAAAGGTACTATCACTTTATTCTGAGTCAATCTTTCCTGTTTTCAGTATTTGACTCACTTGGAACTTTTGGAGCATCTGTCCCGCATTTCAGTGTGCTTTGAGAAAAGCACTCGGCCATCCAGGACAACACCTCTCCGCAATATCTGACCTAGAGACGAATCAGAATGACTGAGGGTAATGCAAACTGTCACAGTACTTACAAGTTAGTATGAAATGTGTTTAAGGAACTGCAACTTCATTGTGTCAAATGGTGCTTTTTAAGTCACTTTTACCTGAGCCTCCATGGACTGCTGTCGTTTCTCCTGGTCCTTGAACCCACCGACAATCCTCAGCAAGCTCTGAACCCTTGGTCACAATAAAAAAACAGTTATAATCAAATTCAATGCTACACCATCAAAAATTAAAAATGTTAATTACCACAAGGGGGCAGAAGAGCTTTAACTTTAATATTGCTAACTGGAGTGCCTGCAGACCCTCATGTCTACTTTCTGTAGACAGATTTGATTTATTTAGAATCTGTTCGAAGTGACCTGATATCTTTGTTTTGTGTTTATTTTCTAACAAGTGCCTTCACTTGTTTAAAAAAAAAAAATGTAACATTTATTGATTTCAAGTTTGTCATGATTTATACTATCTGATGGGAAGGGGGGGTCCACTCAGTTATTTTGGAAGAGGGTCACAGATGCAGCAGATGGCCGTGGAGGGTTGGTGGTTTGATCCCTCGCCCCTCTATGAACGTTTGTTTGTGGATAAGTGAATGTTTGCTAAGTTTAAGAGCTTTGAGTGCTCAATGAGTCATTCACACAGATTTCCTCCATTGTCTTTTAACATTATTATGCCCATTTTCACTGTAACTTTTTGTTAAGTTATAATATTCCGTGTTTTTAATGTATTGTCACCAAATACGTTGTTATATTTTATGATAAACTGTTGTAGGATGAGGGTTACACAAGGACCACTTTGACACATTACATGCTAAAAAGATGATATCTTCTGATACTCCTTTTAGATTGCAAAACATTACTTTGAAGAGGTGCTCTTGAGTCTCTCCTCGCTGCTCTCCCAATGCTGCCGCTCCAGCTTGGCCAGGTAGTTCTCTTTCTGCACCGTCTCCCATGTTATCAGCCTCTGGTCTAGCCCCTCCGGCAGCTCCCTCTCTGGCAAATCACACACACACGCGCGTGCACACACACACACACACACACACACGCACGCACGCACGCGCACGCACGCACGCACGCACGCACGCACGCACAGGGAGACAGTCCAATAATCAATTAACCAACAGGTCATTGCCATGAATAGAACAGGTAGATAAGCACGCAATTTGTTTCCAGTATTTCATTTAGCCAGTTAATTGTTTCAATATCTGTTTGGAATAATGGCTAAATAGTGCCTAGTGGAAATATATTTCAATACAGAGACATAACATTCATACCAAGATGCTCCTGCTTGGACGCCGGCCTTTTGATCAGGCTAAGGAAGAGCTGAGAGAGGTGGCTGATGATGATGAAGGGTGGGGCGAGTGCTGGGCGGCTGTGGTACTCCACTATCAGGTTGTACCTCTGGAACTTCCAGAAGATGTCTGTGTTACCCTGCACTATCTGGAATGTGTAACTGTAAGAAAAAAAGCCAGTAAAATCAATGTTTTGGGGGATTTTATGTTGTGTAAATAAGTCAATTGCAAACAGCTTTCTGTATTCCCATCCTCTGACCTGAACATAGCAATGAGCAGGTTTAGCAGCAGGACATTGGTGACAAGAAGGAAGATAACCAGCAGCAGGATGACCAGCCAGTTGGCATAGACGTTGGGACATGGCGGTCGTAGGCCCAGGATAATCTCCTCGGAGTTATTGGTGCAGTTGATGTCAGGCATGTGAGCAGCTGTGCTCCGTTAATGAAAGAACAAAAACATGTGAGTAGAGGGAACAAAAACATTCAGGCTAACACAGCATCCCTGATTGCACACAATTAAAATATAACATTCAACGTTTACACATGAGTGAACAGACTAGATCTGAAGTTATTATCTTCTAGGATACAATGAGAAAAAAAGAATATCATGTAGTTTACCATCTATGTGCTCCAAGGGGATCTGGCCAAAGATGTGCAGGTAGGGGCGGTACAAGGCCCTGCGGAACACCCATTCAATCCTCGGGTCATTGGGGTGGAGAAGAGCCTGCGTGGCGACGCCATACGCAATCATCCACACGCTCAGGAAGAACAGGAAGAAGAAAACGTCCTTTATCTATTGGGAAAACACACACGTTTGTATTGTTATCATGGAGATCTGAGGGTTGTCAAATGTACAGTTTATTTTATTGTGAAGAATCATCATGGTGAGGTTCTTTTCTTATCCTATCACAAAAATGTTGCTATATCTGTATTGTATATTATTAAAAATGCTACCTAATAAATACAGATTAGCAGAAGAAAATGTAGTAGTAAGGCCAGAGAGAGGTTGTGTGGGTTCATTCCCCAGGCCCTAAGCTTTCTGAAAAGATGGCCCCCTGAACAATATGGTTTAAAAGCCCCAATCTTTGTGAAACCAAAGAGCCCAATAAGCATGAGAAGGTCCTCTACATGCACTGCATCAGGAATCTGAATGGGCTACACAGTGTCTGTCCCTATAACCATGAACACAACTTGAAGATCACATAGTAAGAAATGCTTATATATGTTATAAAAAAGTGCTTTTATCACCATTCTTTCCACAATGATGATCTTGGGGCCAAGCTGCTTATAAATGGCAAAGATGTGGATCAGACGCAGAGTGAAAACCATGAAGTCGATCGCCAGAACTGTCCTTCCTGCTTCATAAGTGTTCTTCGCCATCCTGCAGGGTCAAAGAAAACAGACATTACTGTGTGGCCTACTTCCCATTCAGTGACTCGTTTATTATATCCTAGACCTTCATGGCAACACATCTAGAGCATCTGCACTGCTGTGTTGTGTTAACAATGTCGATGAAGATAATTTACCTGCATGAAACCCCAACGACAAAGAGTGAGATTGCAACCATGTCGCTCTTGTTCCAGTTGTCCTCCACATACAGTTTGAACTTCTTCAAGATGTTCATCTCTTCGTCCGTGAAGAAGCTCTGTGTCATTAAAGAGAAACGTTCATTCATCATTACACATCATTATATGTACGCTTTTGAAATATTACAAAAAGGTAGTTCATCATTAGTAAACCAGAGCCAGTCATTTTTCACAACATTAACTTTGCTTTCTTTTCTACATCTATCATATTTGAGCATATTGTGTGCTTTAGTAGCATTAGTCATTTGGTAGAAAGCAACTTGTATAACAGTTTAGTTTTTTTACGAGTTTTATTTTAAAGGTAACACAACTTCTATGTCTATAGAGCTTTGTAGACATACATATGTTTTGTAATCCGCTTATATCAATGCATTTTTATAATTATTAGCCATCATGATTTCGAAAAAACTCATTATAAAGCATTTCTATTGATGTATAATGACTTACAATGTCAAGTATTATAGCACTTCATTGTACACTGCGAAGATCATTCCCAGAGTTGTAATACATTTTAATATTTTATTATGTCCTATTTTGCATTTGAACCATCTCCTTTATGCAGTATAACCATATATGCAATGCATTTTCTGTATTCATATTGAATTAGTAGAATACAAAAATACAATATATATAATCATACTATTTGCAGTAAAATTATACATGGCACTATCATCATGTTTGTATTGTGGTTTTGCTAATAGTAAGTATATAGTAAGTAATTTGACCTAATACGTCATTTTACTTTATATCGAGATAAAATATGTTATGAAGCATTATAAATATAATGAGAGCTTTTACTGTAACTATAGTAACATACTGCTCAAATAACATTATAAAGCATTATGTGCTAATGATTATAATGTATGATAGACATAGTAATTGCAAGTGTTACCATTGAAATATACGATATACAAGTTTTAATGTGTTGATTGATACCTTCTTTGAAAATATTGTGACACAATATGTTGTACTATGGGACTGAAGTATAAATAGCATTACTTCAGAAAACATGTTTCTAAATGTCCTATTCAGACACACCTTCAGGGCCAAAGGGAGTTATCAGGTACACAGCAGTGTCCACAACTCTCAGCCCTGTAAGATGTTTCTTGCACTTAGAGCAGAAGGTGACGTTGTCTCCTGTGGTTCAAACAGTAAAAGTGCATCAAGAAAACAGTGCTTGGTCCCAGGATGGAACAATTGGTTAGAGGACAAGTTGAGGAAAGAGTGTTGCTTTCATAAAGTGATAGACTGAGTGTCCTAACCTACGTACTCTACAGGCCACATTTGTATACTCAGCACTACCACAAGTGCTTCATTCAACCGTTATAGTTCAGAGTTTAAGTGGGTTTAAGAGACAGTATTCCTGCACAAAAGAATGAAATAAAAGCGGTAGGGGAGTCAGGACTTCCTTGGTATTTCATCTGCAGAACTGCTGAAGGAGTCTGACATTTTTGGGCATAAATGATTTTCAAATAGAGCTGGAAGGTAACTAGGCATAAAGTGTAGACTTGGAGGCTGAGGGGAAAACGATCAAATATCATCGCAGATGTATTGGTATTGCAGTGGCAGTCATATATTCTGTATAAATAACAATGAAACAAAAACACAGATTATGTGAAATCTCTTGGACACTGATGTTATACAAATTGTCTGGAATAATACGCTGTTTGCACTTTAATGTAAAAAGGAAGAAAATTCGACACCAGCATTGGCGAGGTCTGTCGATGTAATGAGACGCTACATATTGCTGCCAGCCCATATCAATTCATGCAACAGCATATTGGTTTTTGTGAGAGCGAGCAGCCTTTCACCGGCCCATCCATCACATTTAAAAAGCTGTTAAACCTACACTCTCTCATTGTGCCATGACAACTATGGCGAGAAGCAAGGCCCCTGTGGCATTGTCTTCCTTTGGGGACAGGCGGGCCCCCCTGGGCTTGGGAGAATGCCAGGGTCACGCAGTAGAAACACTGTGCTTCTTTATTTGAAATCCTCTGCCATAGTTCTGTTCAGCTCAGGGACTTTCCAGAGATACAACTGATCTCCCTCATCAAGAGCTTTGTGCCCAGGGGAGGTGGGCTCAGCGGGAGCGGTGCAATAAGGGCTCCTGCTTCTCTGACCTGGCTCACCGAGAGGGAGTCAGGCAGAAAGGTGAAAGGCTCATGAATCCGGAAAACCCCAGAGAAAATTAGCTAATTTTAGCAACTCATATCACCTCCTACTCAGATATGGCTGACTTCTCAGGCTGACTTCTCAGGTCTGAGTGCTGTCATGCAAACCATCTAATAACAGTGCGTCAAAATGTGTGTCACACTGCACTGGGTTTTTGATTTTGTGAAATGTTATTATAAAGTAATCTAATCCAGTCACCTGTCGAATTTCCTCGAGCACCAAGGTGAAGACCCAGAAGTAGAGCATGATCTCCGGGGCTCCGGGGCCTAAGGGAGGCGGTGGGCGGAAGTCTAGCAGGAGCACGTAGGTGAAGAGGAAGAGGAAGGCAAAGTACATGATGACATTACCAAGGAACACGGTGACAGGAGCATTCCAGAAGCGACGCCAGCGGCGGATCAGGTAACGCCACCAGACAGAGGCACAGCTCTGAGCTGCAGGATCTCCAGATGAAGAGTCCCTGGAGAACAGAGAGTAGAGATGACACTTGAGAACTATTTTCGGTCAAAAAACAAACAAGTGACAAACTAACAAGTATTTAATGATGTGATGATTGGAGCAGGGTATGATTTTTGATATTGTTTTAGCTGTTGCTGGTCAGGTTTGTTGATGCAAGCTAAACATACTTCATATTGTATGTTCTGCCGTCACTAATGGACATTGTCTTCTGTGGTGAGTTTTAGCATATTTTTTTACTAATTTTCATTATATGTTGTATTTATTGTGATGTTTTTTCAAGTATTTGTTGGTCCTGTGTTTTACTTGGCTTCAAACCAAATTCTAATTGGGGTCATTAAATGGGAATACCACCTAAATTAAGAATTTCTAAGTCAGTTGAATTGCCTGAAACCTTGTCTCAAAACGTGTGCTGTTGCCAAGTATAACGTTTGGGGCTGCTCCATGTGCAATGAATGGAAGACTGATTTGGTGGACACACAGTAAGTTTCCTTACGTTTATACGCAGTGTTCTCAGTTGGGAAATAGAAAACGTACTTCTATACTCAGAACATTGCCCTGTGTGCTCTCTGTTATAACATCTTCCTCAATGCATTTTATGTAGAGCTGTTCCCAATTTTTAACGTGATAACGATACACATGTGGATATGGCAGAGAGTTATTCATTTTAACCAACATGTTTGACTCTTAAGAAACACAAATATTAATGAAAATGTGCATTGTTGCCCTTTAAAGTTGAAATAAACAGATGAACGACTGCAAGATGCAAGGCACTTCATGCTAAATATTTTAGAAAGACATATTAACATCTTAAAAAATTATTTACTAATTTATCATCTGTCAAAGAATAATTCTTCTTTACCTCTAGATATTTAACCTTTCTGCTTCTTGACGTTTATCACCAACCCTGAGTCTGTTATCTCCCATAAGGAATGTGCTAAATGCAGTCATATGCACCTATTCTCAGTTTTATGACCGGTCATCTCTCGGTCACAGAGCCTAAGAGTCAGGCAAGTGATTGAGTATCTCCAGAATGTTGGGGATATCTCCAGTGTTCCCAGGTGTTTACGCACCATCCCCCAATATGTGGATTAACTCTCTGTAAACTAGTTAAAAGGTCTATTCGAGAGAGAGGCTGGTCAGATTTGACATGGCAACCCACCAGGGCAGTCAGAATCTCTGGCTGTGTGACTTGTGATGTGAATTTTTCCGGCCGATACTTGTAAATAAACATCAGTGTTTGACATCAAAGCTCCAACTCTCCTCGTGTCTCTCTGAGTCCTGACTCTCCATTGCTGCAGAAGTTTCCCTTACATCATCAAAGTGAGTATTATTTCTTAGCAAACTCACAAAGGGTCATCGTCATCAGCCATCAGCAAAGCCTTTTCTGTATCCAGACTGTCCAGCTCCACAAACTCCTCGCGGTTATTGCGATTATCAAATTCCTCTTCACTGAGAACAAACATAACAGTGTCAGGACACACAATGGAACGAAAGACAAATGCTGTGGCGGCATAAGATTGATCACCTGAACTTTATGAGGTTGGTCCAAATGAGTGGCGGACAGAAGAAAGACACCACGAGTTTGGAGATGGATGTGTCTGTCGTCATCGCGCCCCACCATATCTTTGTGAGGAGAGCCTGCAGTAAAAGTTTAGTTTAGTATTAATTAGGTTGAAATCGACAGGGTAACACAAAGCTCAATGACGTGTACCACAAGAGGGCACCACATGCCTTAGAGTATTTCTGCCCTCGAGTATTGTGACTAAATCCATAAAAGCATCATACACAGAGGTGCTCCAGCTGGATTACAGAGGAAAAACGCTAATTGTGCCTCCTCATCAAACCATTTCACAGGACGTGTGAACCGTTTCCTTCTACACAGCTGTCTTGTTGCAGTTTGATGAGTCGCTTGAATGAAAGGACACCTGGTGCTTAGTCATGAGTTTGTCCACCTTTTGTATCATACCAGTAAAATCCACATTCTATTGAAACACAATGCAGCTTCCTATTCAAAAATGTGTTGTGCTTCAAATAAAATACTTTGCTGTCAGGAGTTTTCTGCAGACTCACTTTCCCTGCTGACATTGAATGGCAATTAACTCTCAATTGAGACATTGTGTAAGATCAAGGACGTCTATTCAAGGGAAAGTGACTAGCAGAATTATATGACTTTGAAAATAAGCGTCAAATGGTTTGCAATAGCCTTGATAGTCATATTAAAATAACTGCAGGGCAAAACAGTATTTTAACACAGAAGGCAGCGAAATAAACTATAACTATCTAAATAAAAGGAATAATATTTGAAATGCTGGGTGAAGTTCAATGTTTTACAATAGGTGATGTGCCTCCTTGTTACCTGAACTCCATCATGGGCAAAGAAGGATTTGGCATCAGCCTCAGTGGCCAAGTTAAGGACGGTAGATTTGCTCCAGCAGTGTGTTCTTCTCACTAACAAAGCATAAGCCCTGTCCTCACTGTTGGAGTAACACTCTCCGAAGACATCTGCCACAATAAGAACAGTCAGTACACAGAGTCAACCACAGCTACATTGGAAGAATTTGCACAGATTCATATTTCAATCCCTTCCAGTGGGATCTGTTTGTTTGTGTTGTTAAAGCCGGTGAGTATACCTCTTTCTAAGCTTGACCTTTGCCTTTTCTAATCTCACTGCCAGCTTTTGTCATCAAGCGGTTTGTGTACTCACCAAGGGCGAATTGCTCATACTTCGCCTCCTTCATACTACGTGCAGACTCAGCCTCAGATTCAAGTCGAGCCATCTCTTTCAGAATCTTACAACCCGCCAGTGCTGCCGCAACCGCCTCAGGGCCCTGAAGGATTAAAAGAAAGCTGGATCCAAGAAATAGGTCTGAGAGAGGAATCTCTCAGAAAATGAAGGGCGGTGCCGGCCGTCAGCGAACCGAGCCGGCCGTCCTGTGATTCTCCAGATTCTACAGATGGCCAGTCCGCCCCTGCCCATGCGTAAAGCACTTCAGTGTTTTCATATCTACAATAATTAATGCATACTTTACTTCATTTCAGTGCACTTAAGGATCCAATGCCAAAACGTTGTTAAGAATAGGTAATTCATCATAGTCAACTATATGACTTCATTGACTTAAGTCTAAGTGACATGATGCGCTTGGATGTTCAAACTATACATCAGCATGTCTGCTTGTTGATTTATTAATTTACAAGAAGAAGTGGAAACCAAAGACTGTGTTGACCTGACGTTGTGGAACATATTTCGTATTTTTTTAACAAAACCCAACTTTTTAGTAAAGGGTTAGAGATGTGCAAAACAGTTCTCCTTTCTTTTCTTACAGTGACTCATAGAAGATGGTTGATAACACTGTTATGTCTATCCATGCAATATGAAGCCGGAGCCAGGAGAGAGTTAGCTTAGCTTTGCATAATGACTGGAAATTAAAACAACAAAGGCTCTCTTTGTGTGGAGCAACACTCTTCAATAAGTAGTCTGCTCACTACCCAACACACGTAGTACATCATGTTACCCCCTGTAAACGCCACAAACACAGTCTTTTGAAGCATGTGTACACCAGGTTTTTTTTTGTGTCAATCATACATACATGCCAGGATAGAAGAAAGAGGATTAGTATAGGAATACAGAAGATGAACTAGTCAACTTTTACTAAATATATATATCATTTTGGTATTGTATAATATGGTATTTTTAGTAAGTTATGTATATTGTATTGTTGTTACTTTCTATATATTAGGTCCTTGTTACCTTTAACTGAAATAACCTTTATTGGACAAACAATGTGTAAATAAACAGCAATATACTGAAATGCAACCCTCTTAAATCAAAAGATCAGATACAAAAGAGAATAGGTCTGGCTGTATAATGTTGCTCCTGGGTTCAAACCTGTTAAACCCCAAGGTCCCCGTCGGCGGGGACCCTGTTTTTTTTTTTCACGACACTGTGTCTCAGGGGATCTTAATATTTAAGAACCTATTAATGTGTTATACCAGATTAACGGAAATAATCTCAGCTAATTGACGATTCAAACCATTTTTACCAAAACAAAACACAAGACTCATAAGAAGCATCTAAATGACCCTTTAGCGAAAAATGCTAACGGACATTGGCACAGAACTCAAGATAAAAGTATCCTTATTACTTATCGTAGCTGCACATACAAGATATCCGATTAAAGCTGAGGTTCCACAGATTATTTAGGTATATAGTATCATCACTGAGTGATCCGGACTCGCGACAGGAGAAGCAAATACAGACATCACAACACGTACCTTTACGGAGCTTCTAGGGAGATCGTCTCACCGTAGCTGTCAATCTGATCAAAATACGTGTTCAATGGCATTAAAACGAGAAAAAATGCGGCTGAATCGGTTAATCCATTGGTTTTTAACGTCTCTGTATGAAAAAAATGATTTAATTTATGATCCATAATTCCATTTTTATGTAAAAATCAGAGAGCGGAAATGTTAGCTGCTAATGGTAGCCACCAGAGTGGCTGCTGCTTCCGGTCTAGGCTATGCAGCAGTCTCACACACACACATTACCAAATAAGGACTATGTGGGAGTTCCCCTCGATTCCATTGGCTCTGACGGTCAGAAAGAGATGTCACATGTCAAAATCCAGCAAGGGGGGCCAGAGATATGGAAAATCCACCCAAATGGCCCCAGAAGAGGTTTTTTTTGCTAAATCTGTCTAAAAAGGTCAAATATCACTTGTTTTGCATCAATCTTGATACAGGGTACTTATTATATGTTGTACTTTGGATTCCTAAAGCTTTTAGTCTACTAACCCATCATCCAAGGTTAATTTTCACTATAAGTACAACATATTTTTTGGACGGACACTATAATTTACAGTTTTTTACCATGTTCAATCTGAATTTTCTTTAAAATAAAAAACATCTATATTGAATCTGACTATTCTAAATCCAACTCACAGGTTTATCATTACTTTGAGAAAAAAGATTATTAATGTAACCCTTTTAGAAGGGACGATATGGTCATTAGTGCGAATGCTGTTTACAGCATTCCACTATAGTACTTCAAAACTTTATTCTTCCCCTTATTATTTCAGCCAATACTTTGGCTCTCCATAACTTCAGCTTATTTTCAGCTACAGAAACCATTCAAATATTAAACTATTCAGCCTGTTCAGGAATCGATGGGAAACCTTCAACTTTTTCAAAATATTTCATACTTTTTGAAATATTCAGCTTTTTAAACTCTTTTTTTTACATTGAAGTCAATGGGAAGAGCCTTCAAATCAGCCAATACTTTAGCTCTCCATAACTTCAGCTTACTTTCAGCTACAGAAACCATTCAAATATTAAACTATTCAGCCTTTTCAGCAATTGATAAGAAACCTTCAACTTTTTAAAAAATATTTCATACTTTTTACATTAGAGTGGCTGGAGCAGCTCGTTAACTCTAGAGTGCTTTGATCTCAAAACAGAGTGCAGGACAGCTCAAAATTCTCCCCCAAAAATGTTTTAAACTTGCCATACTTCCCAAACCCTACACTCCTCAGACATATTTTTTCATGAAAAACGTAGGAAAACCTCTCCTAGGTTGGAAAATAAAAAAAAATATTAGACAAAATGCCTCTTCAGGGTATGAAGTGACAAAAATGTTCAACATTCCTCCATTGAAGCCCATTGTAATTTCAGGCAGATATTTCCTCACGGTAGCAGCCGCACACCTTTAGTTAAACTGCCAAAAAGGCCACATTATTAACCCGAAACTACACAAAAATTACACTTCAGATACTCAACTTCGTTGACATGCTTCACGTTTTGAAATTTCACAGATATCTGTTACGGTTCTTCCACAAAATGTTCACATGTAAGAGGTTCATCTCTCATTCAGAACAATGGAAACCTGTGATCTCTACAGAGCTCGTTAGCTCAACTATAAACACCTGTGTAATGGAACACGATGATGTCATCACTCCAACTGACATGCAGCAGACTTCAACAGTCCAGCTGTGAAGACATCTTCGGGACAGTTTGAGATTTCTTCAAATGCCGTTGCCATGGCAACACAATGCTCGCCTTGAAACACAGTTTTCTCATAGCTTCAGTGAAAATACTCCAAACAGCCCAGAACTTCACAGGTTTGATAACGATGCAGCCATAAATGCATCTAAGCGTAGTATGGGGTGTCATCAAATGTCGTTGCCATGGCGACAGACCACTCGCCATGAAACACGATGAGGCTGTAAATCCAATCGACACTGTCCAATCGTCCCCCAATCTTCACTTGTATATCACCGGTCCATGCCTCAACAGCTCTACGACAAATCTGAGATCTCACCATATGCCGTTTCCATGGAAACGCATCCCTCGCCATAAAATATGATGTCACTATAACTCCTATGCAAATGTTCAAAGAGTGCTCAAACTTCACATGTGTGCTAACAGTCCAGCCGTGAAGACATCTCCAGGACAGTTTTGAGATTTCTTCAAATGCCGTTGCCATGGCAACACAATGCTCACCATGAAACACGGTTTTCTCATAACTTCAGTGAAAATACTCGAAATGGCCCAAAACTTCACAGGTTTGGTAACAATGCAGCCATCAACACATCTAATAGTATTATGGGATGTCATCAAATGCCGTTGCCATGGCGACAGATCATTCACCATCAAGTTAGTTCAAAAGTTTGCAGTTCAAATATTCTTCTGCTTTCCCAAGCCTTTTTACATTCTTTTCTCATCTTAATACAAATTCATTCACTACTACTTATATCTGATATTTAACTCCTTCAGCCTATTTTCAGCTGCAGAAAACATTCAACTATTACATTATTCAGCTATTCAGGACATCAAGGCTATACATGTTGTTGTTTATACCTTTTTTAAAACCTTTTCTTTGAAATATTAAGCTTTTTCTGCATTTTTTTTGCTAAAAGCAGCTACCATTCAGCTAATAACACATTCAGCTTTTTCTGAATTTTCTGCTAAATTCAGCCATAAATGTTCATAGTTTACAGCATTCGCACGCATTTTCTGCAGGAAATGCATTTTCTAGTTTGTTCTGGGAATGTCATTTTCGAGCCTGAAACCTGAAAAACAGGCTCGGGGTTTAACAGGTTAAATATGAAACAATTTGCAAGCATAAGCAATCCTGCAAGGGTAATAGTGATGAGGCCTTCAACACCAGAGATACTTCAAACAATGAAATTATAAATTCAGATATCCCAGCCAGAGTG
Organism: Pseudochaenichthys georgianus; assembly: GCF_902827115.2. Taxonomy (NCBI): domain Eukaryota; kingdom Metazoa; phylum Chordata; class Actinopteri; order Perciformes; family Channichthyidae; genus Pseudochaenichthys; species Pseudochaenichthys georgianus. The sequence continues at coordinate 21,457,709 of NC_047505.1, forward strand.
AGAGTGGAAAAAAGATTTGCAGTGGGGGCTGTACACACTGAATGCAATTACCATAATTTCCGATAATGTTTGAAATAAGACGCAGTAAAGGAGCAGATGAGGGTGACCGCTTGTGAGATTACAATAATTGGTTCTTCTTAGTTCGGGAAAGGGCAATAAAGAAATGAAAGGTGTCTTGAAAAGATGTTGAAAACAAAGAACAATTATCATTGATTTGTGTCCTTTAAACAATTCATAGGGCATCAATCCCATTTAAGGATATATTTCCCATTAACTTCATCAGGACAGCTCGTTGAATTCAGTGCCCTATGACGCAGCATGACCTTCATTTGAATAATGTTCTTGGAGATAAGATGTCTTTTTTAGTTCACCTGAGTTCTTAAATATGCCGTTTGCTGGGCTCTTTTATCTTGAAGTGACATGTTCATATGGCAGGACTGACCTGCACCTGCACTGTTCGGGCCCTCATCACTCTTGTTCACACTTAATGCGGGATACAAACTCGCACAGTATAATTCAACTCGATTCAGTTTGGAATTAATCATTGTTTGCCAATGCCGGGCACATTATGACTTTTTGACAGAATTGAAATAGTATAAGTTGGAGAAGGACTGACTAAAGAAACTGACAAGACTCACCATAGCCCAAAAGTAGTTAGCCATCTGCTGTCGGTTCTGAAGGACAGCCCAGAGGAAGAGATCTCTCCAAGGATGTTCGCAGCGCTGCTCTAACTCCGGCAGGTTCTTCTGGCTGTGGAACGGTCGACCCTTTGCCGGTTTCTCCTGGAGCCCACAGACAGAATTTAATATGCATATAAACAGAGAAGCTGCACATAGAAACCTGCAATTATTACATGAGTCATTCCATAAACTAATTACTTCCTCTGCCAATGAGGTTATTTTTGCCTGGGAGATGTCAACAGGAAACAGAGGATTTCAAAAATGTATGAAGCATGCTAAACAGACAGACAAACACCATACATTCCACAACACAGAGATGGGAAACCAATATTTGCAAATTCTGAGAGAATATTTATGTTGTTACAGAAAGTTTGGTGTGCGATGAATGATACATATCTTCCTTTTGTTAGGCCCCTTAGTTCCCAACTTGTAAGGACTAGTGGGTCTCAAGAAAATCTCAGGGTCGCATGTTTACTTATACAAGTAGTGAAGATAGTTGTAGGTTGTGACAGCTGGTGCAGGTGTTTTCCTGGAGTAAGTTTACCACAAGGTCTGTATTGACTATTTCAGCGCATCTTTCAGACTTCTAACACTTTCAAAAGAAAAGGTCTGAGATGGAAATGTATTCTCTACTCACAGCTCATAGACAAATACAGACTGTGAGATGGGGGCACAAGTAGAGTTTCCGTTAGAATATTTTTTCGCCGGTCAACATGTCCGTTAAAGTTTAAATCTTCCGGACAAAATTTGAAAAGTTCCGGTCAAAGGTCTTCTTTGTTATTTATTGAGCTTTAAAAAAAATTGATATGATTCGATATTAAACAAACTAATTATAGAAGATTAACTATTCAAAAGTGTACAGGAATTTACAATAACACGGGAATAATAAACGGAGCGCTCTCTCCCTCTCCTGACAGCCCGTCAGTATCATGCAGCTCGCAGATCAGTAATGAGTGACCCGACAGTAAAACTAAACATATCTATAACTAGTTTAGGTAGTTTGAGAGGTAATTAAAATAGCTACGTGTGATATTCTAACCTGAAGTGTGTGTTTTGTTCCGCTCACCGATGCATGTGATTATGCAGAGCTGCGTGTCGACTCGTCAGCAGCAGCTGATCTCTCTCTCCCGTCAGATTAGACTTTACTCGCTTTTATGTCCATTTCGATCAGATCTAGGACTACCTGCTTATTAAAAGACACCTAAACAATAAGTGTCACTATGCAACCGGGTGAGGCCGCAAAGTATAGCGCAGCATTATGCATTTGTTTACATGCCCACCGGAACCCCGAGGCATTACCAACAGATCAACGCACAATCAACCCATACAGGACATCTCTTTCTCCATATTAAGTGTTAGACATTAGAATTGACTATTCTTGTCTGTCACATAAGTGGCGCAAGTTGCGCAACTGATGCAGTATTGCGCTAAAGGGAAATTATTTTGACCGGACACTTTGACCGGAGAGATTTAGATTTGCCGGTCTTCAGCATATTTTACCGGTCATAGTCCGGTAATTACCGGCTAACGGGAACTCTGAAGTAGACTGTTGCATTGCAGGTCAGCTTAAGCCAAAAAAGGTTGAGAACTGCTGCCAGACAAGGAGGAACTGGAGGAACTGCTTCCAGACAAGGAGGAACTTTATTCATCAGTGAAAATTATTTCTTGTTTGTTGCTCTGAATATATTTGATTTATTGTAACTTTTGATCACTTACTGTGGGAATCTTTTGGTAAAAGCCTTTGCAGGAGTCATGGAGGAAGTCCTTGAGCACTTTGGCGACCTCGTAGAGGGTGAAGCGAGGCTTGCGTTCCCCTGTCTCTGGCGGGTGGTGACCAGGTGGGCCAGGTGTTCTGGCAGCTCCGAGCAGAAGCTGCTTCTCCTCGTACTTTTTGAGGAGCAGGTTGTGAAAGAGACTCTTCTCCGACACAGACCAGTAAAGCTCCTGTAGACGACCGTAGGTGAGGAACTCGCCCAGGTTCACGCCGTTGTCAACAAAGAGGCGCACAAAGTCAGGTTTGTCATTGATCAGTGCGTCCATCATCACCTCTTCAAGGTCGCAGGCCTGTAAAAATAATGTAACTTTTTAACAATGACTCCTGAAATGTTTTTCTAATTGTTGTGCTATTTAATGTATAGTGGCTTGCGACCCTTATTTGAGTGTTATCTACTTAGTCAATAGTCAATAAGTCCCTTAGATATTGATCGAATACAAATACTGTATACATAAATAATATTTAAGATGAAATATATATACTAACTAGATATTTGACCAAATTATTTTTCGCTTCATGGCCCTAGGGGTTATATATGGTCAGCCATCTGGTTGGTAATTTGGTTGTTAGGTCTTTTATTTGGTGGGTTGGCTAGTTGTTTAGTCAGCTTCTTGGTTTGTTGTTGGCTCAGTTGTTTGGTTCACCAATTTGGTAAAAAAATGAAATATCTTGAATAATATTGGATGGGATGCCAGTTTTGTACATGCGTGGTCCCCAGAAGATGAATCCTACTAATTTTGAAGATCCCCTGATTGATCCTCTAATACCACCATCAGGCTGAAATCAAGTGAAATGTCTTGTTGGCTTTTAGATGGATGTGTCTACAGCATCATTGTGCTAAAGCACAGACTCACAGAACTGCTTGTCAGGTGGTAGATACTCATTTGCAGTTAATTACGCTAAACTCTGACTTGATTGCAGATTGAACTTCACAGTTTTAACCACACTGAAAATGTTAATTACCTGAGTGTGAGAAATCCCTAATCCAATTATATTGGCTCACCTTCCACTCCACATCTCCATTAAATATGTCACTCTTGGCAATATCCACCCTGTTCCAGGCCACAGCCAGCTTCAGTTCATCCAGGAAGTCTTGAGCTTCCTGGCTTTGGCTCTTACAAGCTGAAAAACACACACAACATAACAAATGTCAACAAGTTCACAACCATGAAGTGCTCATTTAGTGATCTCTCCCCATGCAACGGTAAAATCACAAAACCAGTGCTGTGATTTTACAGCCTTGGAAAATTGCAGTTTTCTTGATCAGGGATCTTTCAGAAGTTACTCTACCTTTGACTAAAGCTTTGAGGATGACCGTATCGAGCTCAGAGCTCTCCTGTTCAGGGTCGTGGACGGTGAGGAGATGCCCATGATCAAGTATCTTCTGGATCTAATGGCAGGGTGACAGTTAGTTATTAATAATTCATCATATGAGGGAAGCATTGTACCATGTTTTCTGAAATAACAATCTCTACCCTGTGTTTGTAAGCTCGAAAATATGTTTCATTATAAGTACCTCTCCCTCCTCCTCCGTATGTTTAATTAGGTCATCACATACACATTTTGAAGATAATGATGGAAATCCCACATTAGCTTCCCTCACAATCATCCCCAGTGTGCCCCATTTTTCTGGCATCGTTTTAAGTCTTGTGATGTTAATATCCGTGTGTGTGTGTGTGTGTGTGTGTGTGTGTGTGTGTGTGTGTGTGTGTGTGTGTGTGTGTGTGTGTGTGTGTGTGTGTGTGTGTGTGTGTGTGTGTGTGTGTGTGTGTGTGTGTGTGTGTGTGTGTGTGTGTGTGTGTGTGTGTGTCTGCCTCCATGCTGTGCACATCACTCTCACCAGCTTGACCCAGTTACTGATGTCCGTGCTGTGGTGGGCATTTGGAAAGGTGTCCAGCAGCAGCTCATGAACGCTGTCCATATCCCAGCAGCCCCTATTCATCAGCGTGACAAGGATGTCAGCCACGCCTCCCGAGCCTGCCAGGATCAGCCATGGTGTCGAATTGCCAATGCCTTTGTACATTCTCTGCAGACAGAGACACAGTGTGCAGACTCACAAACATCCTCATTCTCACTAAATAACTTCTCAACTAAACATTAACCAAGAATTATATTGATCTGTGTGAGCTGTTTTCCATCATTTTTGTTGCATCTCTATTTATGCAAATGTAGTGATTTGACAAACTCTCAAACCCAAGAGATTAGTTCTTGAGAAAAACAGAAATAATTTGTTTCTCAGTCTGGCTTTGGCCCGAGACTTCAAGAGGAGGCACAACCAATAATCTTATTCTCAAGTCTAAGCTACTAGTCAGATGCAAATTGATATGAGAAAGACATCCAGCTCTTAAAAGTTCTCTTAGCGGTCACTTCTTTAAAGTGCTTGAGTAACCTTCACAGCGTATTGAAATTAAACTCACCTTTAGGATCTTGGGCTCTCCGTGCACCAAGAGACACAGAACAGGTATTTCAAAGCTGCCTGCACCTACAAGCAAAAACAAGCACAGTTACAATAACATCTTGTGCATCTCTGAGTGTCACACATTCTCACCACTGTGGTATTAGATCTCGCTGTTGTGTGAATGGGGCATAGGTTTTCTGCTTCCAGCTGTAAAACAACCCTTTATTCCTCTAAGTAGTGAGCAGTAAACCTAAAAGTAATGATTCATTATCAGACTGCATTTTTAGAGTGGGGTAAAACTACCTAGATTTCAACTATTAAAACTGTTTCATTTCATACTGTAGCATTTTTATTATTTCCTGACTATCATCTCACAGCTCTTATGAAATGATGATATAAGGTCATATTTATATGTGTACTTAGTAGGCCATGAACTGTATAATAGGAGCATGCTAGTATTCTCAGAAAAATAAACTATTATGCAACTTTTTCACAAATCTAACCTAGAAAGGCATAAGAGGTAACATTTGATTTCCATTGCAGCATGCCTGAGCCATGTTTTTATGAATGAATCCCTGTCTGGTCTGCATGAGCATGTGGGCGATGAAATATACATCCCCGATGCTCCTTTGAGGGAACTTCGCTGAATCACAGAGAAGCATGCTGTAGCAATACTCCTCCAAGATAGAGAGGAAGACGGCTGCAAGCTAGCCCAAATGGCACAACTACCGGGTATGTTGTTACTCCTTAAATAAAGGATTCACATTTAATTTCTTGTTTCCAGCGAGAGTTAAAGGGCTTTACCTCCATAACCAGTGCGCTGGAGAGAGATGTGCTTGAGCAGCTTCACCCTCATTTCACTGGTGGCGCCCGGTCTGTTGGGATCCTCCTCCACCAGCACAAAGTGGGAGTGGTGGCTGTCCAGGGAATACACCGAGCCATGGGGCAAGTCCTGTGGCTTGTATGCGGTAGGCTCGTCCACCTTTAGAACAAGAATGAAGGTATGCAGACAAACAGAAGACATTGATGTTAAGGATGTTAATGTATTTCTCAAATATCTGTTTCAATTGCTCTATATTAAGTGTCTGTTAACATAAAACCTTGGTGTAGTTGCTGGTGAGTAATGCCTCTCGGTTGTGGATCATGTTCCAGGGTGTGACGCCAATGGCCACTACACGAACTTTAGAGGAAGTGCTGGCCAACGAGTGATCCCTCACCGCCTGGCCCAAGTGCTTAGTGATGCCAAAGCGAAGGCCATTAGTCAGAATCCAAGCCCCTAGAAAATAGAGAGGCAGCTGCAGTCTCTGCTATGTCTGTGAATCAGACCAGAAAGTACTGTTCTGGGTTTCATATTAACAGCTGGCCTAGCGATAATGCTAATTCTGTCATATAGTTTATAAGTGAGACATTATAATAACCATCACTGATAACATTAAATAGATTTTTTTGATTTATTTACATTAATACATCTGTTAATGGTTGATATTTGGTTTGTAAACGGTCAATAAATATGAGTTGGATAGTTTTTATTAGGTTGAAGTGTTTACGTTTCAAATGGTAAATAATACGTAAAGGCATCTATAAACATGATTTAGACGGATATGTAATAATTGTTCAATTGTTAATAGGTTTCTGGTTCATCCATCTATTGTTTGTAGATGTTTTACACAACATTTCTCAAGGTTTTTCATATCCTAGGGTAACAAACGCTTAGTATTGTATGTAAAACGTGGTTAAGTGTGCAAAAATCAACTATAATTGAACAGTTCACAATGTAATCAGGTCGTAACTGTTACTGTTTCCTATCAACTATTATACTTTAGACACTAATTACCCATTCTTATTGGTGGTTATTAAAAAGTGTTAATGCCATATTTGTTTGTAAAGCATTATGTGTACGAGCATTCACAATAAGACAAACATTCATCATGCAACTTCAAAACACATTCTTTTGACAAAGACAATTGTCATACATCAGAATAAAAGACAGAATCTCATCTTGATGAGGTGCTTTTATAGCTCAGCTACCAGCCAATAGAGGGCAACATAGTACCAGCTCTCTGTTACTGAATGTCGATTTCAAAAGCCAATCCCAGTCTAAGCCCCTGATTATAACCTGTACTCTGTGCAGCCTTCACAAGTCCTTTTCTTAGAGTGTCCCTGAGCCAGGGCTTCATCTGAGCCAGCTCATCTCCTCCCACCAGTGACACCACCAGGTGTGGGGGGGCAAGGCCCCACTCCTCTGTCAGCATCTGGTAGATCTGCACTGGGTCTGTGTTGCTGCGCACCCTCACAAACTGGATACAAAAAGACAAGATGATGCGTCATTATTTCCCTCTGAACATTTATTCTGCAAACTCCACCTGTGCTGTATATTGGTTGTTTTTATTTATGAAAGGCTTTACCTTTCCTCTCGTCTTAGAAGTGCCGATGAAGTCAATGTCGCCCACCCTTCCCGCCGCCCAGGGGCTCTTCTCCTTCTTCATTCTGCTGGCCAGGCCTCTGGAAACATTCTCCAGTGTCTCATCCACTGTAGAACAGCAGGTACAGCCCAGCAGGACACTGAGAGATACACACATTCAATAGATAAGTATTATACAGTCCTTTCTACCAACACACAAAAGATAAGAAAGCTCTACTGGAGCACACTCTCTGATCTTCAGCTCACCTGGAACCCCCATCTCACTATGCTCCTCATAAACATGCAACAAGACTATTTTATATTCATGCCATAGTGTGGCAATCATTTAAATAAAACTATGGAATCCCTTGCCCTTAAATTAAGGTCCACCTTCCGAAACGTATTGCTTTTTTAGTCTGTACTTTCTAATACAAAAGTTAAATCTACCCGATAGCCATTAAATCAGTGCTTTATATACACCAAGTTGTAGTTTGGTCTGCAAAGGAGGTAATTGTGTTGTTCTCTTCGTTATTTGAGTGTTTTTAAGCGGGACTTTTCAAAAACTACTCATCAATGATGTTTGCAGTAAAGTTAAGCCAAGGGCCAATGACAAACTGATGAATACCACCACATGGTAATTTATTAACCTCTTCAAAATCACCTTCCACGACGGGGCAACCTCTGGCCAAAGTAGAATTGCTTTAATCTTCAATTCATTCTAGCCAGCAGGAAGGATTCCTGGTTGTGCAGAAGACTATGAGGGAATTATTCTAAGGCTGACTTAATTTATTAACTTGGTAAACATTGATGACTTTATGATCTCAATTGCTAGTTAAAGACTCTGCACAGCATGATGTTGGTTTTGTAAATGATTGTCCCAATTAGAGTAAAACAGGCGATACATCATGGTATGCTCTCGTGCTTGGCAACCTTGTGGATGACAAGTCGCTACCACAGTGTTGTTTAGCAAGAATGTTATTAAAGACCATGGGTGTGTTGTAGAACTGGATATGCCACCACTGCTCAGCCTTGCTTCCATTTTTCTTCAGTGACCACTCGCAGTACTGTAACTAAAAGAACAGTTCCCACTTTGACCCATAAAAGAGATGTCTGTCAAATTGTTTCCAGGACTCTTACAGCTAAATGGGGTCCATCTATATGACATCCATGTCAACGTTTGTTTTCTTTATGCCTAAAGTCAGTAAGTCCTTTAATATCACAGTTACAGTGAATTACCGTGAATGGATGCACCTTGCCAACCAAGCCAGCTGAAATGTGTTTGTTATACTAACAGAACTGTTCTGCTGGACCTTGCTCTTCTCCAGCATCCCCCCCTAGTCCAAATACTGTCAATTCTAGCAGATAATATGGCAATGGCCAAAAGTATGGAAGCAAACAAGAGACAGAAGTATTTGAATTTGATCAGACACCGAATTTATAGCATTGAGAATAATTACTTTGAAAATCATGTATCTGAATTTGTTTTGCTCCGAATGTACCTATGTGAAATAAAAATGTAAAAATTCAAGTTAAAAAAATTCGAATGTTCAAATTCAAATCCCAAAAATTCAAGTGAAAAAAATTGCGATGCAGCATCATCCGGGCTACTCAGACAGGATAAGCAATCAATTCCGAATGCAATCAAACCGACTTCTAGCCTATCAGAGCCAAGCGGCGAACCGCGGAACAGTGCGGTGAAGCCCAATGCTGCAAACTGCTGTGCCACACGTCACACACACATACGGGTATTGGGCCGAGGGCGACACCGTACTTCCGGTATCCGCCGTTTTACGAGAGGTGCAAGCAGGCCAAGGGTTTAGCCGTACACCGTCTAGGTGTTGCTAAGCTTCCTGTACTGAATATCATAGTCTATTGCCTTAATCAATATCTAGTCAACTCTAAAATACCACATATATGCAATGGCATGATAATATTATTGTGACAAGTGGGGTATTCACCTGGGGCCTGTACTACGAAGCTGGTTCAACCTAACCTGGATATGTTTGAGTTAGCCGGTTGGCCTAATCCAAAACATACGCGCTCTCGCTAAACTGTACTACGACGCTGGTTATCAAGTGGATCGCTCAAGCCAGCCGTGCCCTATCTAGTTAGGTGCGCGTTCACATGAAAGGGGTGGTATTTGGAGCATTCGACCAATCACAAACATGGAGAAGCGCACTGACAGCGCAGCGTCATACTTCCTGAATGAAAAGTGAACTTTAATACTAGTCAAAAATGAAGAAGTTAAACTTTAAACATCCATGACTTAAACACTTTATCCAGGATGAAAGCCACATAGCTGAACCTGCAAGGTGAATACAGCTGGAAAAAGAAAAAGTGTTTGAATGCGTACATTAACAGGTTTATGATATCACTGCCCCGTCTAAGACACGATCTGACTTCAATTACATTTGTCTCGAGTGTTTCGTCAACTTAATGTGTTGCTTAAAATAATACTTCTGCATCCAGCATGTGACACTGTGAGTGTTGCACGGCCAGATACGGCTCAGCTGACTCAGATAAGGAGATATATGATACATTATGAAGTGATATGCCGCGGACTGTACTTAATGTACTCTGATCCGGTTACTTATGTTGTGGCCGATATTTAAGTAAGCTTTCTTAACGCTAATGTTATAATAGTCAGATTGCTCTGAAGATGGAGGTGATATTCTATTAATGTTCACGTTCACAGTCGGTGATTTTTGCCGGCCGTCTTTCCTGCAACGGCAGCTTTTCTGTATTTCCTTTCTCCTGTAATATGACTTGATCGCTTTAAACTCCGCACACTGAGCTCTGATTGGTCAGCAGGCGGTGCTTTCACTGAGTTGAGCTCTTAGCCTGCAACCTAACCTGGTCCCGACCAGGTTAGTTGCTTAGCATATATTACCATGGAGATCTAGCCTGCTAAAAAGAGAACCAGCTTCGGATGACCGGAAAGCCGGAGTTTTCCCTGAATTTATCCGGCTAAGCGAAAATCCTGCTTCGCAGTATACCCCCCTGGTGTTTCCAGAAATTAGACGTAGATGCAGCCAAAATCGACGCAGTCTGTAAAGGCAATCCAACAACCCACACAGCTCTAGTTTACGCTGGTAACGACCTAGAGCACACCCCTCAAATCCAGAGATGTAATCCGAAGACATGCAGCGATTTCTTTGGTCGTTAATTCAGAAAAAAAAACTAGTGCGCTCTGCCTTGCTACGTTAGCTAGCTGTTTATATTTGCACTTCCAGGATATTTGCACCTCCATGAAAATGGCGTATTTATATATATATATATATATATATATGGCACGTGTTGCATTGTGGGAAGCTCGTGACGTCACTGTGTGTGAAAGAAGACCCTATGTTAAAATGTCCAACTTAACATCAAATGAACATGTTTCTAGCCTGGATCCACAAAAACATATTCTGTATATAGTTAGATTCCCCCTTCATGAAAACGGTGTTACCGTTTAACTGGTTACACCGGGGAAGTCGTTACGTTACGTTAACCGTAGGAATGGGGCGTGTACTTTGAGGAGCCATTGTCGAATAGCCAGGAAATACACATTTCGATCGCTTCTTTTGTTATTTACATTTATCTTTTGGTATATTTGGCTCCATAGGAACACTTTGATGCACATTCAGTATCAGTGTGTGAGGTTGTGGTTGCGATGCCGATATCCGGACGCGTACAGCGAAACTACAAAATGACACTGCGGTCAAGCCAGCCTCCACTTGGGAAAACACAGTCAAGCCAGCCCGCACGTGATATTGGGGTGCGCGAATATTAGAAGCATTACGGAAAGATCCCAGCGCTTACTCGGTCAATAACAAAAGCACCTATAAAAACAAACCAAACATATTCAATTAAGAAATATGTACTATATAATGTGATCAATAATTATTTAAAAAAAACTACGTATAACTACCACGAGTACATGTAAAATGTAAGGAGTTTCAAAATAAAAGTCCTTTGAAATCTCATATTGAAATCTCATATATGAGCTATCAGCCCTGTGTTTAGATAAGAATAAAACGAAATCTCTCCCTGATCCAAGACTCATCTCACTGCAGGGTGATAGAAGGACACCCCATCTACTCACCGAGAAAAAAATCAGGACATTCTGATGTGGAGTTTCAAAATAAAATACCTTTGAAATCCCATATATGAGCTATCAGCCCTGTGTTTAGATAAGAATAAAACGAAATCTCTCCCTGATCCAAGACTCATCTCACTGCAGGGTGATAGAAGGACACCCCATCTACTCACCCAGAAAAAATCAGGACATTCTGATGTTGAGTTTCAAAATGGATGGATGGATGGATGGATAGATACTTTATTCATCCCAAGTTGGGAAATTGGGTTGTCACAGCAGCATGGACTCATTGTACAGAATCAAAATAATCTTTAAATAGAAGAAAAAAAAGAAATAGAATAAATCTGAGCTTCTATAGGCTAAGACTGTCGGGGGACGCATTGCTTCTTCCTTCTTTCTGCCTGCACCTGTGTATTCTCATGTTCTGATTAACCCAGCCTCCCCCAAATTTCTCTTTTTTTTGTGTCTATATCTACGCCGGGATCCTGAGTCGAGGCTGATCCTATTGCTGTGATCCTGTGTCCTGGATCCTCTATCCTGAGTTCTGGATTGAGCCCTGGACTTCGAGTCGTGGCTGAACCTGTCTCTGCGGACCTGCCTGACTCTCATCATACTACTTCCCTGATGGCTCCCACAGGATTGTCGACATCCTTGTGGATTCATCTTCTTATTATAGACACCTACGCTGTAAATGTATTATCTCTTCAATTTCGTTTTATTCTTATCTAAACACAGGGCTGATAGCTCATATATGAGATTTCAATATGAGATTTCAAAGGACTTTTATTTTGAAACTCCTTACATTTTACATGTACTCGTGGTAGTTATACGTAGTTTGTTTTAAATAATTATTGATCACATTATATAGTACATATTTCTTAATTTAATATGTTTGGTTTGTTTTTATAGGTGCTTTTGTTATTGACCGAGTAAGCGCTGGGATTTTACCGTAATGCTTCTAATATTCGCGCACCCCAATATCACGTGCGGGCTGGCTTGACTGTGTTTTCCCAAGTGGAGGCTGGCTTGACCGCAGTAAAATGACAATGAGGTGACTGGGGATGTCTGTTCAAAACATTGCAAACGTGAATAAATCATTTCAAATATGTATTTGTCTCCGACTGTCATTTGTACATCGTTGTTAATGTGATGTTTAGTCGCTTTGATAGCTGTCCATACCTCCAGACAGCCTAAAAGTAAGACACAAGTTGTTTACTCACAGCCCGAATGCAGCATCGAGTTCCGTGGCCAGCTGTGATCCTCTCGATTAACTTGTGACAGGACTTCTGTAGCTATTCTCCAGCGAGCAAGGTTTTTATTAAATACCTCCATCCCTCTCGTCACAACACGACTCTACACTGTGCAGAAAAAAACAACATAAATGAAAATAACCTTGCTGGATAGTTTAGAATGAAACAAACAAACTATCTTGCATGGCTGATACTGATGTCACAGTGACGGGTAAACCACAGACTAGTCTAGCGGGGGGGGCACACATTGAATCCATATAATGAAATTGTTATTTTATATATGTATATATATATATATACATATATATATACATGCTATATATATTTATATTTATTTCTATCCTACATTGTTTAGGCTATATAAACTGGCGGAAGTGTCACAACTTTCTAGGTTTGTGATTATAGAGAGAGAGAGAGAGAGAGAGAGAGATAGCGACAGAGAGATAGAGAGCGATAGAGACATAGATCGAGATACTGTAGAGATAGACATAGAGAAAGATCGGCTGTGCGTAAGTGAGTTGTGTGTGTGTGTGTGTGTGTGTGTGTGTGTGTGTGTGTGTGTGTGTGTGTGTGTGTGTGTGTGTGTGTGTGTGTGTGTGTGTGTGTGTGTGTGTGTGTGTGTGTGTGCGTGTGCGTGTGCGTGTGTGTGGGAGAGAATAGCTGTAGGGCTAACCAAGAGGGGATGGATTCAGGAGTTGTTAAACAACTGATGGATTTTATGATCCACGATATTTATGCTGATGGCTTGGAAAAAAGAAAATTGTTGACAATGATCCTTTATTATCTTGTATGAATATATCTGGTATATTGCTCATTTTCCATAAAAGAAAAACATTTATTTGAGTTTTATCTATCTCTATCTGTCTCGCTATCTATCTCTGTCGCTATTTCTCTCTCTCTATAATCACAAACCAAGAAAGTTGTGACACTTCCGCCAGTTTATATAGCCTAGACCAGTGGTTCCCAAACGGTGTGCCGCGGCACACTGGTGTGCCGTGAGTCAAGTCCGGGTGTGCCGTGGGATTTTGTGACAACTATACGTTATTATTGCAATATACAACTACACAAAATAAATTATTTAATTTACTATATCAGTACTTTGTAGGTTTATATGTACGTAATCTGCGCGACTTGCGCGTCCACATCTCCACGTGCAGTGCTGCATAAACATGGCTGAGTCAGCGATAACTTTCGAGTTGTGGAGGTATGCCCATTATTTTGAGTTTGTCCGAAGAATAGACAGGAATGTGACGGTGAGGTGCAAACTGTTTCCAGGCCAGAAGCTGTTATCCACTGCTGTGAACACCACGTCAAACCTCAACACACACCTGCAAAGAACACATGCTAAGGTGAAGATAACGCACGCGCTATTTGTTGTTTGTTTATATCACGTAGTGGTCTGTTCTTCTTCTCTGTCTTCCGGTTGTTGCCTGTTTTGAATGACAAATACACACTACCGCCACCTGCTGGTAAGGAGAGTTATTGCCACTCGCGTGAGTGAGTGAATGCGCAGTTCGTACGTGCTCGGCGAGTACAGTAACGAGTTACTTTATGTAGATAGTAACAAAGTAGTGTAATATATTACTTTTTTTTAAAGTAATATGTAATATATTAAAAAAAATTAGTAACGACCCCATCTCTGGAGTTGGCGTTCTCTACTCTGATTTACATGAAGAACAACAGGAGGTCACGGCTCTCTGTTGAACAGGACTTGCGAGTGGCCCTCTCCTCAGTGCCACCAAGGATTAAAAAAATCTGCGCGCCCCGACAGGCACATGTATCTCACTAATTTGTAAATCGGCAAAATATTTACAATAGCACATGTTTCAATGCTGATTGCTGAAATGTTACATTTATCATTTATAGTTCAGGACCATGGACAATGCAGCTTCCTTGCATTGACAGTTCTCTGTGCTGAATTTCTGCTGAGTTTCCTTTGCCTCATTTTTTATTGTGTGACCTGTCTGGTTTAAATGAGTGTGTTGCTGCTTTAATGAAGCCTAATTTGATAACGTTTCAAATTAATTTCTGAAATACTTCATTAATAAATATTTCATGAGTAATATAGTTGTCTTTGTCACATTTTATTTGGCATTAGTAAATAATTATGCACATGTACAGATATTTTACATGATATGAGTGATAACACGTGTTATAAGGGCTATTTTGCACAATAGGTGTGCCTTGAGATTTTTACTTGTCCTTTGGTGTGCCTTGGGCACAAAAAGTTTGGGAACCACTGGCCTAGACAATGATAGAAAAAAGGATAGAAATAAATATAAATATATATAGCATGTATATATATATATATACATATATAAAATAACAATTTCATTATATGGATTCAACGTGTGCCCCCCCGCTAGACTAGTCTGTGGTTTACCCGTCACTGTGACATCAGTATCAGCCATGCAAGATAGTTTGTTTGTTTCATTCTAAACTATCCAGCAAGGTTATTTTCATTTATGTTGTTTTTTTCTGCACAGTGTAGAGTCGTGTTGTGACGAGAGGGATGGAGGTATTTAATAAAAACCTTGCTCGCTGGAGAATAGCTACAGAAGTCCTGTCACAAGTTAATCGAGAGGATCACAGCTGGCCACGGATCTCGATGCTGCATTTGGGCTGTGAGTAAACAACTTGTGTCTTACTTTTAGGCTGTCTGGAGGTATGGACAGCTATCAAAGCGACTAAACATCACATTAACAACGATGTACAAATGACAGTCGGAGACAAATACATATTTGAAATGATTTATTCACGTTTGCAATGTTTTGAACAGACATCCCCAGTCACCTCATTGTCATGTTGTAGTCCTCGCTGTACGCGTCCGGATATCGGCATCGCAACCACAACCTCACACACTGATACTGAATGTGCATCAAAGTGTTCCTATGGAGCCAAATATACCAAAAGATAAATGTAAACAAAAAAGAAGCGATCGAAATGTGTATTTCCTGGCTATTCGACAATGGCTCCTCAAAGTACACGCCCCATTCCTACCGTTAACGTAACGTAACGACTTCCCCGGTGTAACCAGTTAAACGGTAACAACGGGACTGCTGCTCCTAGCTCCTCTCTGCTAGCTCCGTTAGCTCCATTGGCTCCGTGACCGTGATGCTACAGCGTAGGGCTGTGCAATTAATCGTATTTTAATCGCGATTACGATTATGGCTTGCGACGATTATGAAAACAGCATAATTGACAAAATACGATTATTTTGCTGGGTGCGCTTTCGCCCCTCCCTAAAAGCCCACTCGGCCACGTGGGAGTGACATGTGTTGTGAGTGTTCAGCGGGAGCGAAGATGTCAAAACAAGAGCAGCAACTAGTTAAACAGAAGGGTAAAAATATTTCCACTATTTGCAAGTACTTTGTCATTACATTTCACATCGCTAAAGATATGTGCCCAGTTAGCACTGTTAGCAACCAGGGCTTTAAGCAATGTGTCAACATGTTGGACATCGCGTTACGCGATGCCGTCTCGGTATTATTTCAGCAGGTCTGCGCTGCCTGCACTATATGACAAATGCCGTGGGGAAGTTGAGAGAGATGTGGCTTCAGCTGACTACTTTGATACCACAACAGACATGGTCTAGCCCAGGGGTGCCCAACCAGTCGATCGCGAGATGTGTCTAAAAAAACAACAATATTCTGTTTTATCGTTAATGTCCTGTAACATAATCTTCCTGTGCCAGAATAATGCACTTGAACGCATCAAAGCTTTGTGATTGGCCGGCGTCACCCCATGTGTCGGGGCGTGGCTGAGGGTCTTCAGTACAGGTGGCTTGTCACCTGCCTGCGCTGATCTCTGAAACCAGACCATGTAAACAGGCTGGTGTTTCTTGCAAAACATCTTTAAGAGATGACATGAGCAGCCCTACCAGCATTTGCCATGATGGCCTAAACATTTTTATTTGGTCTTAAATTGTAGTTCAACATTTATTTCCTGTTACTTCTGGACCATGACGGTTGGCCAGCCTTCAACGTTTAACTGAGTGGAATATGTTGAATATGTTTTACCAAAATGTTGGCTATATGTTAAGGAGTTTTCAGTAGGTTGTGACAGTGCACTGCATCATATTTGATTTAATTTATTTTGGTCTAATTTATTTTTATTTATCATATTAATAATATATGTTTTTAGTATGGTTTTGGAAGTGCGCTCCAACATATTTGTTGATCTTGTTTATTGGTAAAATATTATTTGTTTTAAAGTTCAATAAATGGTCAATGAATAATCGTCAAAATAATCGTGATATCAATTATTGACCCAAATAATCGTGATTATGATTTTTGCCATAATCGCACAGCCCTACTACAGCGGCTCAGCTCATGAGGAGAACACTACTTGAACTCGGCCGTGTTTGTTGTGTTGGTTCCTGGTGGACTATTCGTCATGCAAATATAGGATTTATCTGCGGTTGAAACAGACCGTCCATGAATGCAGTTTCTTCGGTAAGTCAACCCTGCGTACTTTATGTTATGTAATGTTACTGGTGTTTTTATTAAGCTAACGTTAATGAATGTTTAGAGTTGGGTTAGCATTTGAGCAATCGTAGCTCCATCTGTGCTAACGATGCTATGCGTAGCATCCAAGAGTGTACAACATTAAGTGGGATGCTACTTTATACCAAAAGGCTTCTGTGCGAGGTTGCTAAAATAAGGTAATCCTTGTACGTTGGATAGTCAGTTTGCTAGTTAGGTTACTGTATGCATTGTGAAGGTTCATTTAAATTCGCTATGCTCTACAACAGGGGTGGGGAACCTCCGGCCCCCGGGCCGTATACGGCCCGCGAGACCATTTGGTACGGCCCTCGAGGTAATTTATAAACACACGCAAAAAAGAAAAAAAATTAAAGAAATCTAGACCGCAAAAAAAATGAAACAAGCGAGTGCCTGTTTTTCCTGGCCAAGGTCAGGGTCCTTGAACACAACACAAGCCTAACGTGTCATCACGTGGTCTGACAGGGATGCAGTTCTGACGGAGAGCACCAGAACGCGGCTCCGGGCCGGGACTTCACAAATTGCAGTACCCATAAGGAGCCATACACATGCCGCAGTTTTTGCGTTGCTGTGTCTTTAGTTGTAAGCCCAGTGGCGATCTGTTCATCTGTCATACTGATCATACAGTCAATAACTGTGTTGTTATTAGCATCTGGTTAGCTAGCTATGCTAAGATTTTTCTACCACCAGTGAGGTAAAGGCACATCTTTATATGATCATTATAGTTATAAAAACACAAGAAAATAAAGTTAACGGGTATAAAATACTATATGACAGTAAACAAAAGTTCTTATTAATAAACAAGAATCCAGTTTAAAAGGGGAATGATTTGTAAAATATCCATAAAGAAAAAGAAAATCTGTATACAGTTCGGTTTCATCTGGTGTTGAGAGATGTATCCATAGATCTCTTAATGTTGCTCTCAAAGTGCACCAGATTTATGCTTTCAACTTCAATATTTAAAAAAGAAATCTTCCCGGGCGAGCATGGGACCCCCCTAGAGGAGGTTAGCTCCCCCCCACTTAAATCATGTTCACATGGATAGGAAACTAAATACATTTGCACACATCTTGTGTCCATATCTTTCTGTTTTGGTGGTAATGCCACACCGTGCACGTGTATGCGTGCACGTGTATCATGGCAAGATATCTGGATTCAGAGGTTGCTTGTTCTTTGCACAGCATGAAAGACAGGCCAAATGAATGGGCTGTGATTTTAGTATTTTTAAGCAGAGGTCAATAATGTGTACGGCCCTCGGAGGATGTGGAAAAAATTGAAATGGCCCTTGAGAGGAAAAAGGTTCCCCACCCCTGCTCTACAATAGCATACAATAGACTAGCTAACGTCAACGTATTGCTGAAGAGAGGCTTAGTGTATAATCAACCTCACAATGAAATGTGTGTATCTTTAAAATATGAACGTCAGATTTCAAGATGGTCCAGAAATAACGCTCCCTTAGATATTGTAATATGGTTTGTTGAACTGGAGTTATTTATTGCAGCTAACCGCCTATCCGACGAACGACCCAAACATTGTTGTTTTAAATATTATTACCAATGCCTCTTTTAATTGTATTATCATCACACTTGAGAAACAGCCTTATTGTTTTAATTGTATTATCATCACACTTGAGAAACAGCCTTATTGTCAACATGTAATTTAATGCCTGCATTTAAGGACGATGCATAGCGTAGTCAATGCTTTAGTGACAAGGACATGATTTGTTTAAATATTAGATACAGTATGACGTTATCTGTGACTTCAGTCAAAATGAAGCTTATCCATAATTGCATGCATGCATTGCATTTGTTAAATAGGTTTGTGTCTTACCCTTACGTGTGTGATACATATGAATATGGCATATGAAAATAAATAAATTTGATTGACTCATGAAAACCTCATCCAAAGTAACAGTAAAATAAAAAGGACCTACACAATAATACTCAATCAAACTGATACAGTATGAGGACTGTGATATCCAGCAATTTCTTAAGTATAACAATAAGATTATGACCTGTTTTTAAAAGAAGATAAAAAGTTGTTTGCATGTAAAGAAGTCTGTAACCCATGCATGTAACTTTACATCTGTTTGTTCCAAGTGTCCTTAAGGTGATCCAGACAGGCTGGACCAGAGGAGGAGAGACAGATCTGGACTCCTAGCAGCAGAGAACTTCAGCACGGATTCCAAGGTACACCTTTTTCATACTTTACAAAGAATGCATAAAGTAATGACTCTAATACACTGATATACATGCCATTAAACATGACTGAATACTAGATCACCTACACATCAGTGATGTTGAGTGTACTTTCTTAGCAAAAGGTTACATTTACATTTTACCAAGCAACATCACTTTTTTGTTCAACTTTCCCATTTCAATGTATTTAAGGCAAATATGATTGAACATATGAGAACTGCGACCCTTTGTCTCTGCTGCATACTGACTGTAAAAAAACATGTTAAAAGTGATTCTTTCAGTGAGACAACCGAACAGAGCAAGCTTCTACAGTTGCACTAAGTTTTGATAACAGTTAAATATTATTTTAATAATACATTTATTTCAATGTTGATGAATTTAGAACGGTTTATTCATAATCTGATTATCTTTGTAGTACACTGTTGGATTTAAAAAACACATTCAAATAAAAAAATCATTATATTTATAGCCCCTGAACAAACAAACAAACACACCTATCTTAAATAACACACTTGCTCCGCAATAATATGTTTTTTGATATTTCTGTTAGGAAAGGACACGCCTGAGAGACAGGACTGCTTCACCATTTTCTCTTTCTCTGAGGGTCCAGAAGAACATCCAAGAGGGAAAGGAAAAGCTGATGTCATGAGTAGGGCTGTCAAGTTAACGCAAAACAAAATTAACGCCACTAATTATTTTAACGCGATTAACGCATGTGTATTTTTTGTCCTCGGCCGCCCCGTAGTTTCAGAGCGCATCGAGTTTAAAATACCATCTACAAGATGATTCTGAAAGCCCCGCTCCTGCTGCCCGCTTGCAGCAGACCACACTTCCACGCTCACCGGCAGGCACCAACTGGCTATTGGGAGGACCGGGAGGGTGTGGCCCGAGCGAGCGAGAGACCTTACGTGCATTGTTGTTGTTAGCATCTGGTGCTAGCTAGCTGCGCTAACGGATATAAGGAGCTGTTTAAATGAAAACAGAGGAGCGACATTTCGCCACAACTGCGCCGAGCACTTGACTTTATGCAGGCAGCCAGACAGTGGGACATTGTAGGAGAAGTCAGCACACTCAGTGCAACATGATTGCAGCTCCCGTTCGAGCATAGCCTATGCCTTGAGTTGCACATAGCTCCAACGATCCATCACACACACACACACCATTTGTATTGTATTGTTGTATGAGAGGTTTCAGGTTGAATTGAGGCGAATATTTGTAATGTTCAGAGGTTGTTGTGTTTAATATTCATGAGAATATTTGTCATTGTTGAAATGATAATAAACATTAGCATAAAGCATATTTGTCCACTCATGTTGATAAGAGTATTAAAAACTTGAAAAATATTCCTCTAAGGTACATTTAGAACAGATAAAAAATGTGCGATTAATTTGCGATTAACCATGGACAATCATGCGATTAATCGCGATTAAATATTTTAATCGACTGACAGCCCTAGTTATGAGATTTAAGAGCAGTACAGGACATTCACTAAGAGACACTTAGGCCCTTTCTCATTTCACTAATTCCCCTCCTCGAGACTTAGTCCCGCCCACAGGAGATTCGAGCGGAGGACTGAGGAGGGGAAGCAGCAGGCGGTTAGAGAAATGAGAACTCCTCTCCTCTGAGCGGTCATTTTAAAGAGACGTCCATTAATGATGACAGGAGGCACAGCAGCCCTCTGTCTGATGGACAGATGTGTTCATGATGACTTATATATTTACTTTGATTCATTGAGAGTGCGGTATAATGAGACAATAACATGCTACAGGTGCGGACACACACACACACACACATATATATAGCCTATTTATATAAATATATACGATTCTGTAGATTGTGTACATTACTTTCCACTTCACTGCTTGTTGCACCTGGTTAGAAGCTAAACGGCATTTCGTGGTCTCAGTGTCTGTAATATGTGCAATAACAATAAAGTTTCTCTTTAAGTTAAACCAAATCATTAAAATAAAATCTATTGTAATGATTTGGTTTAACCTTATTTATTGAATACATCATTTAAAATGGCAAGATTAAATCAAATTACATCCATGTTGTACACATCATAAAGCTTAAAGTGGCAGCTAAAGAATTAACACAGCAGCAGGTCTGTTCAATTCATGCTCATGAAGCTTCATGTGTGTGGATCTGAAGGGACTGATCATTTGTAGCCTGTCCACCTATCAGTTTTGCAAACATTAAGAGGGAGGAGCATTTCTAATTATGGAACCCATGGTGTGGTTCATCATCATGACTGAATTAACAAACCTATATAAAGCAATGGAGATCACCTTTGTCTACAGTGGGTAAAATGGAATTTCCGCCATTGCAAACCCAGCCAGTCAAGCCGACTCCGAGTCCGAGCTGTCCGACTTAAGACGAGCTTTTTGACACCTCCCCCGGCTGCGATCGGCTACTCTCGTCTACTTTCGAGGCGAGCCGCAATGTGTCTCAAACAAGCCTAGTGACAACAGCGTCTATCATTTTTCCAACCCAGTTTAGATTTAGCAACGCCCACTTCCGCATTACGCAAGGATCGACGTAGCTCTACGCGATAGCGTCTTATGCGGCTTTCACACCAGCACTTTTCAGTTTCTAGCTCCGAGCGGGAGCTTTTCTGGTTCAGCTCCGGTTTCCCTTTTCAGCTCCCGCTCTGTGCACACCGCCCACTGGCGCCCCAGAGCTGCCCTTGCTGCGTCATGACGTCACCGTTTACATCGCTGATTTGCCCCCCAACGGCAGCCATTACGGCAGCTCACAACAACAACAACAACAACAACAACAACAACTGCGTCGGGTCGATGATCGTGTTGCTTTTAATCACACGAAGCCAGAATAAATTGAATAACGACTTCTCCAACCTTATACTTTTCTCCAGAGTGCCGTGGTTCATTGTTTATTAATGTGTTTCTGCAGAATTTACCGACCGCTGCAGTGCTGCTCTTCCGCTGGAGTTTATTCTCCCGTTAGCTCCCGGTTAGCTCACACTGCAGCGGCCGCTCTAAAGTATTCACTGTCCGACTCACACAAGCAGCTGATGCATATCCCCAGTTCCCCTTAGCCTAAGTGAATGTGTGTCAGTCTGAATTGACACTGTTTGGTATCACAACGCTGTTATGAAAGTTTCTCTGGTATAAAACGGGTGATGTTGGCATAGCAACCGAAGCTAAACTGACTACTTGCATCCGATAGCTGCAATAATACAAAACAACACGTCTGCCTCTCTCCACAATGATCGATAACAGTGAACGGATGGTCAAAGTAAGGCACAAATAAACAGAATCACACGAAGCCTGGTTAGTGTTGCCTGACTTGATAAAGTGTGTTTATAGGCACTACTGCTTGTAGGCAGGAATAACAGTCGACCCATGGGAGGTGGGTTTAGTTTCCTGCACGCCTCGACGTAAGAGAGACGTAAGCGACGTCACCTCTTAGCTCCAAAGCTCTTGCCTCTGGACCGACAATTTTTTGGAGCTGGAAATGAAGCGGATTCCGGAGCTAAGAGCCGGCGCAGATCCGGTGTGAACTGGAAAACCCGGCGCTTTTCAGGCTCTAGCTCCGAGCCGGAGCTGAAAAGGCGCTGGTGTGAAAGGGGCAAGAGATGCGGCACACCCGCAAAATCTGAATCTGACAAGCGAAATACCGTCCTTTTAAACGCCGCAATATAATAGTGCTTCTTTGTCAATATGACTGACGACCACACTTATGCAGTGCTGAGGTAATGTTAATTCATCATTTATTATTAATTCCTGATGGATATAAGAGGGATACATTAGCAAACATCTGTATATATAGCCTATATATATCGTTTCGTTTCTTTGTTTGTCATGTAACATATTATATGTGTGTTATTGATTATCTTTGCAAAAGAGCCCCCACCAATATTAATTTTAAAAACAAAAGGGTAGAATTGATCATACCATGTTATGTTATTATTGCAACTGTTTTTATTATATTGTGTTGTTTTGTTTATATATGTGTGTGTACAAATGAATTAATATAAAGTGTATATATGTGAGTGTGTGTATAAATGAACGAATACATCTGTGTGTATAAATGAATAAATACATGTGTATTTATATATATATATATATATGTTTATAAATGAATAAATGTGTGTGTATATATATATATATAAAATAGTATCATTAAATAATGCTGTCAGATAAATGAAGTACACAGTAATAGTCAAGGTTATATTCAATATGCTGCACTTACACCAGCTGATAAGATATTTAAAATGTCTTTTGTTTGTCCTGAAAACGACATTTGAGGATATACACAGGCTATTTATAGATGATAAAACACCAGTAATACAATCTCAGGACGACATTTGAGGATACACACAGGCTATTCTGATAAGATATTTAAAACGTCTTTTGTTTGTCCTGAAAACAACATTTGAGAATACACACAGGCTATTTATAGATGATAAAACACCAGTAATACAATCTCATGACTCTTCGATATGGCTTTGATTACAGGATCGTTTACTTTCAGTCAACAAATCCTTTGGAAAGACAAAAAACAACTATTCAATATCCTGCTTTACCGCGACCGCTATAACTGCCGAATATGAAGTCTATGACGCTATCGCGTATAGAGCTACGTCGATCCTTGCGTAATGCAGAAGTGGACGTGGTTAAATCTAAACTGGGTTGGAAAAACGATAGACGCGTCCCGGATGATGCTGCATCGCAATTTTGGACATCGAATTTTATACACCGAATTTTTTGACGTCGAATTTTTTTCACTTCAATTTTTGGGATCTGAATTTGAACATTCGAATTTTTTTCACTTACATTTTTACATTTTTATTGCACATAGGTAAATTCGGAGCAAAAACATTCAGATACATGATTTTCAAAGTAATTATTTTCAATGCTATAAATTCGGTGTCTAATAAAATTCAAATACTTCTGTCTCTTGTTTGCAGTTAGGCAGTTAACAAAACAAAGGGTGACCTCACACAGACAAGGTCCATTTTTTAAATAAAAAATGTGAGTTCCACCAATATCCAGGGTTTTCTCAAAGCCATGCTGCATACAAATCCAGTTGTTGCCATGTTTGGCATTAAACACAGTTGAATGATCACAACACCCTGGTATAATTTAGTTTTTTTTTTACATATTTGAAAAAGAAAATTGGGCATATCTCACTACTGTATAATTTAACCTCTTTCATATTTAATTGGGCAAAGACTTAACATTTCAATACAGAGTCACAATCCAATTGATGTTAGACCTCATCAAAATGTTCTATCAATAAAAATAACTAATGTAATGTTAATGATGAGTGTGCAAGGCTTTTTGGGCTCTTATATCTATAATCTGCTGGATAAAGAATAAGGCCCATTGCCTATGCTCTAAGATAAAGCATTCTACTTTTCTACAGCTACTTATGAACATTCTCATGAATAATTGAAGTATAAAAAACCTCAAATTGGATTTAATTAAGGCCTTTGTGCAGCACAAATGTTTGCTTCCTGTAGCACCTCTTCTACTTAAGGCCTGCTAACCACAAGTCTGATCTGATTGCTTGCAAATGATGTGATGGTGATCTCTATCACGAATACTGAACAGCACTGTCATTTGTTTCAGATAAGAGCTCAGGTCAGGTCGCTAGAATGTTATGTAGAGTATATCACACACAAAAACACACATGCACACACACCTGTTTTCCTCTGACCACTCCAGCACCTCCCCACATCTCAAACATCGTGTCTGCGGCTTCAGTTTCCCCTGAAAACAAATACACATATATTATGTCCATTCTTCTAAAACCCATCATGACTCGCTCAGCACTCTTTTCACAGAGGGGAAGGCTCTTAGAAGTACTTGTGGTCAATGCAAAGTTGGCAGAATTTTCATCCTCGCCTCATATGCAAAGTGCTTCCTGCATGATTTTTGAACTAGAACTCCACAAAACACTGTCACTCATACACATGAAACAAATAAAACTAGCTCACACAACACTGTGGCTTTTCCCCAGAATCTCTAAAAATAAAACCCTTGTCAAATGACAATAATGCATTTAGATTTTATTAAGCAGCCTGGGATTGTTTTTGACTTTATGACTCAGCTAGTTAATGTTTTACAATGAAAACAGTCACAGTTTGTTTATCTGAGAATGGTTAATTTCATAGAAATAAATGACACTGAGTTCAGAAAGGAACCTCATTCATTATTGATACGATTATTGCTTTGCCTGAGAAAACGCAGACTTTTATCAGCCAGCCGTATTCGCGTGGGCTGTTTAGGGAACATGATTAGAACAAAAAGGCAGCCCAATCGCATATTTCTCCATGGGTACTTTGAATATAGGAATGTTTAAATATGGTGCCCTGGTTAACACACAGACTCAGAGTCAATTTGTGTTTAGCCTTCTGTTCTAATGTAAGTGAGCAGCTGATTGTGGAGGCCTTTATTTGACTAGGGTCGGAATCTGGGAGGGAAGAGTTTACTGGCTATGCAAACAGGGCAATTTTCATGCAAAGCTTTGTGCGCGCGCGCACACACACACTTTACATCTTGCTTTAGCCTGGCATAATGAACTAATGAAGATGTGTGATGCCTTAATCTAGGCTAGCAGGCAGCAAACACACAGCTACATTAGCTATGTATATGTAGAGACTTCCTTAGAAATAGAATGATTTATGTTTTGAGAAAACGGTAACATATTGGAAAAAACTACATTTGTTAAAGAATCTCAACATTTTGAAGCATTTGAAAATAATAATGAGAAGAAAAATCTATATTTGTTTTAACAATAAACAAAAGAGGTTTGATATTGCATACAAAAAGCATCTGTTACTAATGTAAGTATGTGCAAGTGAGTAGGGATTTGTGAATTATTGTGAGATACTTAGGGATCTCTTGAAATGTCTGTTGATTGCTATGGCTAACAAAAATGATTGGTTCCACAACTTTGGTTGGTTCATCTTCAAGTCACACTCTTAAACAAATCCTAATACATTTTACATTACACCACACCAAAGAATGTTTTTCCCATATTGCTATATTACCCTTGACCTACAAGTCATTGTGTAAATACAGTAAGACCCTCTGAAATCATTGGACATCAAAGAACAAACATATTACCTGAAAATAATATTTTCACCTGGTGAAATAGACGTCCTGACTGTGATTAACAGAAAAACAACAGGTGCTGCACTGCATTTACTCACCAGAGGTGTGCCTTGTTGCTCCTGCATGGCTCTAATAATGGCTCCTCTCCTCCTCCTGCTGAACTGTCAGTGCACAGATATTTTTCATCACTGCCCTCAGGTCAGGTGAACCACCTGGGCCATCAGGTGGTGCAAAGGTGGAGCTCTCCCTGTCTCCGGCCAATCCCAGACTCTGCTGTGCACCTTTGCTTTGCATGTCGCTCAGCGGCTGCAAATCACCCTCTAGGACCGCATATTCCTGCTGCCTAATGCAACAAGCTTATTTCAAATACTTTAAAAACTGCTACCTTTGTGTTTATTTTCTACCTTGGCACATCCATTGAGGGGGAACAAATTACAATTCCAAATTAAAATAGAACAATGGCAAATAGATTCACATAAAAAGTGTAATTTTTCTTTCAGGATTGATCTTCAATCTGTCAGTGTGACGGCTTTGCAGTATTTAATATGAGTTTAATGGAGGAATTTACGATTAGTATAGTGTTTCATCATACTGGTTTGCTTTAAGTGGCTCGTACGTGTAACGCCTACAGTTTTACTTCAGCCGCTAGACTGGAGCCACACGAGAACGGTAACGCAAACGAACCGAATTCGATATAAAAAAAGTCCACATGCAATAGGCACCAGAAATGTGCCCGTTTACACAAGACCGCTTGAAAGCGCTGGAGACGCTGTAGTACATATGCCGGGCCTGTAAGTGGCGCTGTACTTCTGCCACAAAATACACCAAAAGCAGCGAAGAAGACTTCCCGCGCATGGCTGCCATAGTTGCCCTTCTGTTTATTCTCCGCGGTGGACGCTCTGGCTCTTTTTCTCCCTCCCCGAGGCAAGTGTGTGCTCCTGCTGTAAATCTCTCCGGTAGTCCACCAGCAGATGAAAAACAACCGCCTCTTCCCAGGGACAAGGGAACCGTGCGGCCGAGTTTCCGTTTTTTCCTCCGGTCAACATGTCCGTTAAAGTTTAAATCTTCCGGACAAAATTAGAAAAGTGCCAGTCAGAGGTCTTCTTTGTTATTTATTGAGTTTTATAACAAATTCATAACGACTCTATAATAATATAAGAATAATAAATGGAGCCTCTCTTTTCCTCCCCCTCTTCTGAGAGCCCAGCAGCTGATCTCTGAGCAGGAGAGGTGGGGCTATTGCTTAATCGTTATCAGAAAATGATCGTATAGGCAGGGCGTAGGCACGGAGCCGTTTGGCCCCCCAGAGCAGGGATGTGCACAGACATTTTGGGGGTCAGGAGCTCAAGTGAGAAAAAGGGCACTTCCCATAATAATTTATAAAAAATGTTTTAAAACAAAAAGTTAAAAATAGTTGTAGGCCTACATCTCTGACTTACTGACCAATTTATTTTAATACCCTCACACTCACGCAATTGTTTAATACTCAACAGAATTTTACAAAATAATCAGTTAACGCAGAGACAATGGTATTCTATAGTATTCACTAAGCACAAGAGCAGGCAACACACTAGTACAATTAATAGTTATTAAATGAGGAGCAGACAATCAAAATGATGAAGTTACTGTTTAACCTGTTAAGCCCGAAGGTCCCCGACGGGGACCCTGTTTTTTTTTTTCACAACACTGTGTCTCAGGGCATCTTAATATTTAAAAACCTATTAATGTGTTATACCAGATTAACGAGAAGAATCTAAGCTAACTGACAATACGAACCATTTTTACAGAAACAAAACACAAGTCTCACAAGAAGCGTTAGCATTAGCCCTTAGCTAAAACGGGCAGATGCTACTTCCGGTGCTAACTAGCAAAAACGATCTTTAAAACTTAATATTTTCTGCACAAACTACATATCATCTGAAAGCTGATACTCCACAGATTATTTTTGTTATAAGTATCATCACTGTAGGACACAAACTCACTGAGCTAGCAGCTAGAACAGAGAAGAAAAAAAACAACAGTTTTCAAAACCATAACAATAATTATGTCTTACCGTTGCTATTTTGTGATCAAAGCTCTTGTTCAAGGGAATAAAAACGCTGTTTAAGGTTAATCCAATGTCTCTTAGTCACTTTAAAATTGTTCCTGATAATCTATCATTACATTCATGGCAGCAGAGTAGGTACAAAGTTTCGCAGTCCCGAGCTAATGCTGTTTTACGTGCTGTTTACGCAAACCTCTCTCTACTTGACGTAAGTGTTTAGTGGGACTTACTAACTGTCACTCGATTATATTGGCTCTAACGGTTCAGAAAAGGTGTCAATCACCCAAATCGACCAATGGGTTCCAAATATATGATCCTGCGTAGTATAAACTACGCCCGCTCCGGCTCCATTACGCATTACGCAGCCAGAAGGGAGAGCTTCACCACAGAGCAGGTGCTAGAGATGCTAGCTGACGATAGCTATGATCATACCAGATGACTCTTCGTCGGATGATGAAGATCTCTTCCAGCCAGACCTGGATCCGGACAGTAGTGACTCGGATGTTGAACTTCCACAACAGGTATGTAATCTCTCTGTTTTTATATATTACTTTTGTGTTTGGTGGAACTGCATCACAGTGTTAGCTTAGCCAACAGGAATGATTAGGCAAAATGCTAAATGGTGTTACTTGTCTTTTTGGAGTTACATTTTCTAAATAAATGGCCAGTGAATGAATATACATGTGTTTACTTATTTATTTGGTGTAATATTATTCATTTATAGTCCAATATTATCCTATAAGTATAAGCCAGTGAATTAATCTAATCTCTTTGTTTTTCCACATTTGTTAGATGAGGTGTGACCCCAGCAGGACAAAGCCACACACCCAGAAGACTTTCAGGGAGCAGCTTGCTGCAGAATTGTTGGAGTTTGCTGAAGGCCCTGCTGAAGGCCCTGCACCTCCACCACCCCCTCCACCTCCACCTCCACCACCCCCTTCTCCACCACTCACATGCATGCCCGAGTATTATGGGGAAGATGCCACCAAGGTCAGGAAGAACTGCAGGAGGTGCCTAGATGCTGGACTCAAAAGGGTGAAGACACCTATGTACTGCAGGAAGTGCCAGGTCCCTCTGTGCTTCACTGTCAAAAAGAACTGTTTCAGGGAGTGGCACGACCTAAATACTGGAACATTCAGGTAGGTATAAAGTTCAGGTAGGTATAACATTTTGCGAGTGTTTATTTAAAAAAAAAAATACTTGTTGTTTTTATATACCTAGTGTGATTTTATTGTATAGTGTGTTAATATGTGTTGTTTTTACAAACCTACAGTGTGGTTTTATTGTATAGTACGTTGGTAAAATGTTTGTTTTTACATGCCTATAGTGTGTTGGTAAAATGTTTGAAATAAATCTGCCCCAGTTGGAGTCAAATGTTACCTATGTTTCCGGGTTTTTTTATTGTGCAAGTACACCTACACACAATGACCTACAGCAGGGATCACCAACTACATTTGTCCAAGGGCCGAGATGTAACCAATAGACACTATCGCAGGCCAGCGATTTTTTTATAGCCCAGAATTTTATAAATAGTATTCAGATTACTTTTGGAATACTTTCTTTTTCTATAACAGATGGGTATGTTTTGGTGAACAGGAGACACTTCTTTTACTGTTTTCATGGCTTATCAAGAACTCAAACACAACATCTTGGTGTCATTCTGGACAGCTCTCTCATCTGCACCCCACATAAAAAACACAACCTGATCTCACCAGAATGCGTGACTCCACCACGACTCCTTAACACCACAATGCGTGGTGGAGTCACGAACTTTGTTACATTTACGTGTCGGCACCACGCAAACAACCCCAATGTAAAGTGAATGAGGCTCCTTTGTCGTGGTGCACACACGCATTTCTACAACGTCCCGCAGTGAGCTTTTATTCTATACAACATTTTTAAAATCTACTATATAGCTTGTAGTAACTCACGGGAGGCTTCTTTTATTTTATTTGTATTCAAATTAATTTTTATTTTTCGTCAGAATGTAAAAATTACATTAGTTACGAATTTGTGTTCTCAAAAAACAGTGCATTGTGTGTAATGCAACTGTGATTTTTATTAAATTAGTTAGTTTTTAAGGAAGGCCAGAGCTTCACCTGTGTCAAATAGATTGTTCCCTTCAGTTAACGTTATTTAAAAGATAATGATCATGTCCCCTGTATTGTATTACGAGCGTCCATTCCCATTGGATAACGGAGAATTTTACACCCGGAAGTAAGTAGCCTATATTCTCCTTACTGTCGATTGATTTTACAGTGATATCTGCACTACTCATCGACTAAAAAACACCAAATTGTTCTTGTTAATTACACAACATTGATTGGTTTGAATTGTGTACAATGCTTTTGTATTTTCCCCCTTCGATTCGGAGAAACAAATATTTTTTCGGAGTTTTAGGATGGCCGAAGACACTACACTACCCAGAATCCTCAGCTATCGTTTGTTGGACTCTGTCGCAGCGGGGCTACTGCTGTGGTGCGGAGCGCATTAACCAGGCTCTTCACAACGAAGGATCACTTCTTCTTCAGGGGAGGGAAGGTTTCGCAGTACGCAGTCTACTGTCCCGCAGCTGCTGCCTCTCTGTTGGACTCCGGTACTGCACCTTACTCACGAGACGTTGTAAACAAATAAATGGGTGGGGGGCGAACGCAGTAACCACTCCGCTAACGCCACAGTCACCCCCATCTGGCGGGCCGGATGTGGCCCACGGGCCCACGGGCAGTTGGTGGTCACTGACCTACAGTGTAGTTGTATTGTATAATGCGTTGGTACAGTGACATACACACACAGCTACACTTACACATACACACCTACAAATACCCACACAGCTACAATTACATACCCACACAGCTACACATACACACCTACACACACACAAATATTTTTAACATTTTTTTTTAAGAAATATTTTTAACATTTTTTAAGAAATATTTTTAACATTTTTTAAAAATATATATATATATTTTGTGGGTGGAATGAATACCTATAGTGATGATTCAATGTAATACAATGATTTGTATAGTCTGGTACCTGAAAAAGGTCAAATGGCACTGATGAACCAAATGTGCCCAAAGCTTATTCCGCCTGGATTTTATTTTCATAAACCTCTCTAAAAAGGTCAAATGTCACTTGTTTTGCCTCAATCTTGATACAGGGTACTTATTATGTTATACTTTGGATTCCTAAAGCTTTTAGGCTACTAACCCATCATTCAAGGTTGGTCTTCACTATAAGTAATGGGTTTTCTTTAGGCGGAGACAGGAATTTACATTTTTTTGCTATGTTCCATCTGAATTTACTCTGACACAGACAAATCTATATTGATTCTGACACTTCTACATCCAACTCACAGATGTAACCTTGCTTTGACAACAACAATTATTCATATAAACCTTTTAGAAGTGAAGTTATAGTCATTTGTTCTGGGAATGTCATTTTCTAGCCTGAAACCTGAAAAACAGGCTCGGGTTTAACAGGTTAAGGCAGGACATTACAGGCAAAAAGATCATTATGTCTGAATTCATCTATATATATAAAGCTAATCTGCATTTAAACATTACATTTCCGGGGACACAACCGTTACCGTCCCGTGTGGCTGATAGCTTTTAGAGAATATTATATCCTGCAGTAGTTTATCTGGGAACCATAATATTCACATCATTTGCATTTCTATCATAAAAGAACCCTGTGAAGGTGTTAAACTGTGTGAGTGAGAACAGGGCCTTTCTATTTTCTCTAATCAAGTAGAAACTATAATGTAATTATCATATGGTGGGTACATTTATGTGGGGTTTCTAAGGCTGCAGCCACACGAGAACGGTAACGGTCGTATCCGCTACAGTTATCTATCATATAGACGGTTCGGCCACATGAGGCCGACATGGAAACGCAGAAAACGATACGGGTCCCAAGTAGGGTAGATCTGCGGACGAAACGCTCTGCGGGGCCAAAGGGCTCCGTGTCTACGCCCTATACGATAATTTCCTGATGACGCAATAGCCCAGCCTCTCCCCACCTCTCCTGCTCAGAGATCAGCTGCTGGGCTGTCAGAAGAGGGGGAGGAAAAGAGAGGCTCCATTTATTATTATTATTATATAGAGTCGTTATGAATTTGTTTTAAAGCTCAATAAATAACAAAGAAGACCTCTGACCGGCACTTTTCTAATTTTGTCCGGAAGATTTAAACTTTAACGGACATGTTGACCGGCGGAAAAAAAATCTAACGGAAACTCTGCCGCACGGTTCCCTCGTCCCTTGGAAGAGGCGGGTGTGTTTCATCTGCTGGTGGACTACCAGGAGCACACACTCGGGGAAGGAGAAAAAGAGCCAGAGCGTCCACCGTGGAGAATAAACAGAAGGGAAGTCTTCTTCGCTGCTTTTGGTGTATTTTGTGGCAGAAGTACAGCGCCACTTACAGGCCCACAATTACAATTACTTTGTACATATAACAACATGTTATGAGCTGTTATAGTATAATGCATTATGTACTACTAATCTACACAGTATTTTCTAACTAAATTTGGTCCTCGTCGACTAACTACAATACTGTTACAATGTTGTTTACATGTATAAAACAGGATAATATATTAACCATTATAAAAAAATACTGTGAAATCATCAATGATGCAAGTAGCCTACTTTTGCTTTTGATACTTTAAGTACATTTCGATAATATTTCTGTCCTTGTATTACTCTCAATTCGGCCACAGTATTCTTTCTTTTTGTACTTTTTGACGGTAATACTTTTACTTTAAAATCAGGACTGTTACTTGTAGTGAAGTATTTTAAAAGACCATAGTTTCACTCAAAGGTGGGGTATGTAATTGACTTCAGAAACACTTTTTGTTATATTCCATGGAATCCTCTTAACATCCCGATAGCAATGAATATATTAAATGCTTTGACAATAATTACATAAAAAAATGTCATCTGTGGAAGCCGTAGCGCTGTAAAAAGCACGACCAATCATCTGAGCCGGCTCGGGTCAGATAACTGGAGCCTTCCATCTCGTGCACAAACTTATCTCGTGCCCTCATTGGTCATGTGTGCGTTCGTGTGTGTTGGAGGAGGGGCTCTGAGGAAGTCTGACGGAAGAGGCAGATTTTTTACGGTTGTGTACTTTCAAATTCTAACGCACTCGAGCTGGTTTCTCCAACATTACATACCCCACCTTTAAAGGGGACCTATCATGCAAAATGCACTTTTGTACGTCTTTTATACATGAATATGTGTCCCCGGTGTTCCAGGGAACTCACCAAGTGTCAGAAAACACAACCCTCTCTCTTTTCCTCCATACCCAAATCTCTAAAAACGGGGCTGGAACGGACTGATACAGTTTTTAATTTCTCTGACGTCAGGAACGAGGAGCCTATATGGCCAACTCTCCACCTATCAGCGGAATATGGGGTTGGGCCACAGCCGGCTATTGCCGCTCGAAAGCGCTGGAGACGCTGTAGTACATATTCCAGGCCTGTAAGTGGCGCTGTAGTCTGCCACAAAAGCAGCGAAGAAGACTTCCCCCTGCATGGTTGCCATGGTTGCCCTTCTGTTTATTCTCCGCTGTGGCTCTTTTTCTCCCTCCCCGAGGCAAGAGTTTGCTCCTGTTCAGTGGCGGCCGGCCCATAGGGGCGCTAGGGGCGCCGCCCCACCTCTTCCCACATACAAAAAAGAATATTAAAAAAAATATGTAATTAAAAAAAATATATATATATTTTTATTTTTAATGAACAAGGTAAATATCATACAATTGGTATCACTAAAATGTATAATCTACGATAAAATCTCGTTTAAAATTGTGTTACGATGTAAACACTGATAAGTCACATGTTTCCTGCCTGGCCTTGCCCATGGCATTAGTTCAATCAGGAGAGACGTGATGTATGGAATACATATTTATTATCGGTCACATTATATAAATGAAACATAATGATGACAGTTTATAACAAGTGAATGAAATGGTGTTTTGGCGATTAGGCCCAGGTTTTGTAGGATATCAATCGGGAAGGGAAGAACCGTTTCCGATGAACCCCCAAAAGAATGAAGTATGAAGTACTGAATGTGAAGAATCTTACCTTGTGGGATGCAGTGGAAATCTATGGATGGAAAGGAGAGGTTAATACATGTGAGAATTTAAACGACTGATGCCTCCCGGGCATCCTTCCTGGACATACAGGGCTTCCCGGACGTACGGGGCATCCCGGATGTACGGGGCATCCCGGATGGGGCATCCTGGACGTACAGGGCGTCCCGGACGTACGGGGGATCCCGGACATACAGGGCATCTTGGACATACAGGGCGTCCCAGACGTACGGGGCATCCCGGACGTACGGGGCATCCCGGACGCACCGGGCGACCCGACGTGCGGGGCGCTCGGAACGTGCAGGGCTTCCCGAACGTGCGGGGCAACCTGAATTTAGCAGGGACACATATACGGACCGGAGGTTTCACGACCCGGACATATGGGGCTTCCCGGACGTATGGGGCATCCTGGACGTACAGGGCGTCCCGGACATACGGGGCATCCTGGACATACAGGGCATCCTGGACATACAGGGCATCCTGGACGTACAGGGCGTCCCGGACATACGGGGCATCCTGGACATACAGGGCATCCTGGACGTACAGGGCGTCCCGGACGTACGGGGCATCCCGGGCGAACGGGGCTACCCGGACGCACCGGGCGACCCGACCTGCAGGGGGCCCGGAACGTGCAGGGCTTCCCGAACGTGCGGGGCAACCTGCCTTAGCAGGGACACATTTATACAGACCCGAAGGTTTTACAGCCTGGACATACAGGTTTAGATATGCAGAAATAAACATGAGCCGCGGGGCGACATACGTGTTGACATGCTAAGAACCACCACCAGTTATATGCATACGTACCAATTTGTTAAGGTTGGAGAGACCTTTGGATAGCCA
The DNA here is from genome assembly GCF_902827115.2 of Pseudochaenichthys georgianus. NCBI lineage: Eukaryota > Metazoa > Chordata > Actinopteri > Perciformes > Channichthyidae > Pseudochaenichthys > Pseudochaenichthys georgianus. The sequence continues at coordinate 21,493,044 of NC_047505.1, forward strand.
GCACGGCATTGAGGTCAGGGCGAATGTAGGATGAGAAAGCGGAGGAGGACCACCGTCCGAGTTGTTGCAGGGATGAGGATGAGACGCCTTGATTAGCAGCGGAAGTAGCTGCGCCTATTCTAAAGGAGTGCCCCGTGTATAGAAGGGGTGATAACCCGGATTTAATGAGGACTTGTTTTAAATAGACATTGAACTGTCGTTGCGTTAAAGAAAAATTCCCTGAGATAAGGAATAATGGTGAGAGAGGATTAGAGGTAGGTCTAAGCTGTAGGAACTTGATCATGGCCTTATAAGGGCAGAACTGGGAGTCGATGCGGGCGGCGATGACGGAGCAGGCGCCGCCGCATTTGGAGTGTTTAAGATATAAGCTAAAGTGGCTAGCGTGAAAGGATATGTCAGAAAAGCTGACGTCTCGATTGGAATCGAAAGTAAGGGAAGCTGTGGTAAATTCGCCTTGTCTGAGAAAGGCATAAAAAACTAGGAGAAATAGAGCATCGAGTAGCGCATCGATATAAGGGGAGAATAACCCACTTCTAAGTTTGGAGAGCATGAGGCGTAAAGTGGAGAGTAATAGGGCGTCTCCGGTCTAAGACGGGGGGAAAAGTTTTAATGAGACCTTTGAGGATGAGTTTGACTGACTGGTTTGCGAACAGGCTGGGAAAGCCGGGATCGGAACAGCGAACGTTAAACTGAACTCCTGCTAAGAGGCCCCGGATGTATTGGGGTTTGAGGTGGCGATCAGTGGCGCAGTAGCACATGAAGGCACACACGGTGGAGATGAGAACAGGTTTAAGTGTGATGCCTACGGAAAAGCAAAACATCGCAAACGTTCTCCAAGCGAAATCATATGTTTTGAGGGTGGACGCGGCTAAGCCCTTCCTCATAAAAAACCTGGCTGATTTGAGGTGCCTTTCTAGGGGGCTTCTATTTAAGAGAGAGAGAGGAGATGCAGGGGAGGAATCCTGACGGGTTGAGCGCTGGCTCCTGGGCAGAGGTTCCGGAACTTCTGAAATTGGAAGCGAGAGAGGGAATCAGCCACTGAGTTAAGGTGGCCGGGAACGTGACGAGCGGAGATGAGGAAGTTGTGGGTGATGGAAGACCACGTGATGCTTCTCATGAACGGCATGATGTCACCGCACCGGGAGCGTGCTTTGTTAATAATCCCGACCACTGATTGGTTGTCACAGAGTACTGAGATCCGCTTCCGGGGCCAGAGGTGCCCCCACACGTGGCAGGCAACAGCGATCGGGAAGATCTCATGCAGAGCGGAGGAAGAGGCATGGCTGGGAAATGTCGGAGGCCACGAGCCTGCGAACCACTCTCCCTGAAAAAAAACCCCAAAACCCACGGATGGGGCAGCGTCCGTGAAGAATCCCATGGAGTCGGAGGAGTACACGAGGTCGTCGTAGAAGAAGGTGACGCCATTCCAGTGTGCGAGCAGGAGGGACCAAACCCATAGGTCTGAGCAGCAGCCTTCATCTAGAAAGACGTGGTCATGGAGGTTTTCTGCAGCCGACGCTGTATCCAGGAGCCGGGAGATAAAAGAGCGCCCCTGAGGGATGATACGCATGGCGAAATTGAGGTGCCCGAGCAGGGAGAGCAGCTGCTGCTTGGTGATAACTTGTTGCTCGCAGAAGGCTTTTGAGATGTCGCGAATGCGCTGCAGTTTGTCCGTGGGGAGAGACGCTTCCATGTCTACGGAGTCGAGTGTAATGCCTAGAAATTCCAGGCTTGTGTTGGGACCTAGCATTTTCTCTTCTGAGAGGGGAACCCCCAACTCCTGAAAGCATGTTTTGAGTTTTGCTAGAGAGTCGCCTGAGTTGTCCCGAGGGGGATCTATGAGGAGGAAATCGTCCAATAAGTGAAGAACGGAGGGGATTCTGACGATGTTCAGGAGGATCCAGCAGAGGGCTTCGGAAAAAGAATTAAAGATACAAGGGCTACTTCTGCACCCGAAGGTTAGACGGACAGCGAAGTAGAATTTGGATTCCCACCTGATACCGAACATGTGCCACTGAGATGGGTGAATGGGAATTATTTTGAATGCGTCAGTGATATCCGCTTTGGAGAGCCACGCTCCTTGCCCTGCAAATTTGATGAGCTTGATGGCATTATCGACTGAAGCGTAGTGAAGTGAAAAATACTCGGGGGGAATAAGGCTATTGATGCTGCAGAACGGCCCAGCGCAAGGAGCGGACAGATCGAAAATGAGCCTTTTGTTCTCGGAGTATTTGCGTGTAGCGACCCCTATTGGGCTTGTCCGGAACACTGGGAACGGAGAGGAATGGAAAGGACCGATTAAATATCCTTTGTTGAGCTCTTTTTTAATGAGCTGAGAGACTATAGTGGGTTCTTTGGCGGCTGACTGCAGGTTTTTTGCCACTAGAGTCACTGAGGGGGGAGAGAGAACCCCTACCCTGAACCCTTGAGAGAGCCCTGACAACAGATAATCAACAAACACGGGATTTGGGTGAGTCGAAAGTGCAGCTGCTAATTGTGTGGTGTTAATGGGAGTCGAGGGGTGATGTTTTAAGAGGTTTTTCCACCACGTTGATTCTGGCGCGGGAAAAGGAGCCGGCGCCTGGGGCAAACTGACCTCGGGTGGGCCTCCCTGCAAGTACTGCAAATGCCGGGCGAGCTCCTGGAGGACTCGCTTTTTTAAGCCTTTTGCCCCCGCGGCCACGAACGCGCCCTCGCCCTCTTCCGGGGGTCTGGCTGGGGCTGCTGGCCTGGGCTGGGAGACCGCGCCGGAGGCTTGGTCCGCCAGCTCACGGAGCTGAGAAAGCAGGAGATCTGGGGCTGGGGTGATGCCCTGCTTCTGGAGGTGGGCGACGAGGAATTCTACCTCTGCTGAGCGAGAGCCACTGTGGGCGCTCAGACGAGAGCTGGAGCGACGATGATTTGCAGAGTTGGATGCTTCCTCTGAAAGGGTATCGGAGACGGGATCGAGATCCTTCGAAAAAGGTAAGTCCTCTGAGGAGTCTGAATTAGACATGTTTGAGCGTTTTGTTTTGTTTTTGTTTTTCGTATCCAGTGTTTAAGGCGTAAGAGGAGTGTAAACTACCAGCTTTGCGCATTGACACCTGGAAGACAGCTGATAGGAAAGGGGAGAGCATAGAGGGATTAACAGGTGCGATAATTAGGCTTGTAAATGGAGGGGCGTGATAGGTTAGCTGAGGAGTGGCGCTCCCTGTCATTTAGATGCAGGGAGCAAGTATTGCCATGACGAGCAATACGGAGTGTTAGGTCTTCCTGTCTGAACTTGCGCTAAGCTTCATTTTATCATTACCGGGCGGAGCCCCCGAGCCAAACAGTAGCATCCAGCACGTTGCAAAAGTCTCAATAGTAAACTGTGCCGCTGAAACATAATTTCAGCCAATCAGCGCCGCCAAATATTTTGGTCACGAGGGCACTCACGTTGGAGCCCACGTTGCTTACGTGAGTTGTTGTTTAGACTCGTGAGTGACCAAGGTGACGCAGTAGTTGGAGGAGAATGGTGTGCAGGTGGAGTCGGCGGACCTCGGTCCGCACCCAATTCCGTGCAAGAGCTACTCTCCAATCCTTTCGAAAGGAGAAGTTTGGGAGATAAATTGATACTTAAAGACCTTGGACCGGACCAACCCGATTTGTATATATCACAGCAAGCTCGTGAAAAAGACAACGTATCAACAAGGCTTCTCACATGGCTAGCTGGATGCAAACGATGCAAACAGGTAAATGCTATCTTTTGTTTCCCATGCTTGCTCTTCAAACAGCCGGGGACAGATACGATCTGTTCAGAAACTAGACAAAAGTTAAACAAGTACAAACCACAGACTGTCTGTGTCATGGAGAATACAGTCGCTGGTTTATTTATGTCTGTATAGGCCGTTGTTGTGAGTGTGGACGGTCGGATATAACGTTAGCTTAGCCAAGCTCCATTCAGAAAACAAGCATTCTAAAAGGTTTTTCGCCTGCCGTCTGTCTGCAGACTTGTCAAAGCATTAATTCATGGTTTTTACTAACCGGTATCAGTATGTTGTTACGTCGGCATCATTTAGAAACGTGTATTACAATTTAATCACGGTAAAATATGTTCATTTTGTTGTAGTTGTAGCTCCCGAGCCAGCGCGTCTTGTTTGAATGATGCGAGTAAACACAGCTGGCAGCCGCAGTGAAACTCGAGCGACTAGAGCGATGCGATAGGAGCGTTTAGAGCGAAGCGAATATTCGCATCGCGTCCGGTCTGAACGCAGCATTGAAGCGAGCTCTGCGCTGCACTGGAAACGCGCCATTACATCACCAGAAGTCCTAATTTAAGGGGTCATTTCTCCCAAAAAAAAAATGTTTACTTACTATATCAACAGCCCCACCAAAGATATTTTACACCAGCCGCCACTGCTCCTGCTGCTGTTATTCAATGCAATCCCTCACTCGCTGTAATTCTCTCCGGTAGTCCACCAGCAGATGACAAACACCCACCTCTCCGCCTCTTCCAAGGAACGAGGGGACCGTGCGGCAGAGTTTCAGTTAGATTTTTTTTCGCCGGTCAACATGTCCGTTAAAGTTGAAATCTTCCGGACAAATTTAGAAAAGTGCCGGTCAAAGGTCTTCTTTGTTATTTATTGAGCTTTAAAACAAATGAATAATGACTCTATATAATCATATAATAATAAAACACGGAGGACGGAGATCTCTTTTTCTCCCCCTCTTCTGACAGCCAAGCAGCTGATCTCAAAGCATGCTCCCCTCTCCTGCAGGGGGGCGTGGTCAGCTGCAGCTCATTTGCATTAAAGCTACATCACAGAATCAGCCCCTGCAAACACAGGGCTGGAAAGAGCAAAATAGAGTGAAATGAGGCATGGCTAAAATGCAGGATCTGTTTGGTATTTTGAAAAAAAAACTATATTTATATACTTTAAATAGGTATGGTGTAGTGGAAAATTTTATTATTATCATCCTTATTATTATCCTTATTATATCTTTCATATGTTTAAACCAAATGCTTCTTATTTCCTCTTGTTGTGCTTTTACCATTATTATTCTATTATATTCTCTTATGAGTTTCCCAGTCTCTGCAAGGCCACAGCTGTTTTAGCAGACTGGGAGACTCATACACAGTCAGACACATCACGAACTTCCCTGCTCTGAGAACCGTTATGCTATCTACTCAAGGCCACTGGGTGTCTCATAACAATCTCCCCGTGTGAACAGGGGAGTTATAATATTCCCACTCTTTCCTTATATAATCTCTGCTTTTTCATTGTCCTGCGCACTCTCGCGCAGACTATCTTATACTCTGTGCGACTTGTGACATTATTCAATCATTATATCGTGTATTTGAAGCTTCAAATAAATAACCAAAAGACAGCTTTTCTCGATTCACCATTTATTTGTTATGATCATTTGACTTGTACTCTCCAGCTGTGTTGGGCCCTAGATTTCCATAACAATGGCCCTACAATATATTGTTCAAATATAGCATGATAGGTCGACTTTAAGTAATGCATATGCATCTGAATTCATACTTGCCAACCCTCCAGATTTCATTGCCCTCTCCCGGTTTCCTCCCGGGGTCATATTTCTCCCGCATTTCTCCCGATTTCTGACAAAATCAGATTTACTCAGGACTGTTTCCACTCGAACTTTAATACAGCTACACCAGGGTTTCCGCTAGGATTTTTTCTCGTCGGTCAAATGTCCGGGCAGAATTTATTTTACCGGACTAATTTGAAACTTACCGGTCATATTTCAATAATAATAAGAGTTGTGTAGCAGAGTTTCCGTTAGCATGTAATTACCGGACTATGAGCAGATATGCTTCAGTTTAAAACTCAGTTCACGGGGCTCATTTTTATATTGCTTCAGTTTATAATCGTAACAGATCGAAAAATTCAGATTCATTTTTCAATAAATGATTCCACAAACAACAACCAACATAATTATTACATTCAAACAAACTACTTGTAGTAGATAACGTACATTATTCAAAAGTTCACATTACATTTGAATAATAACACGGGAGAAACGGATCCTCTCTTTTCCCCTCTCCCTCTCTCCCTCCCTCTCTCTCTTTTCCCCTCTCTCTCTCCTGACAGCCCGTCAGTTTCTCATGCAGCTCCTGCAGCGCGCTAAACAGAGGGCGGGGCTTCAGGTGATTATGCAGAGCTGCGTGTCTCCGTCTGACTCAGCAGCTGATCTGATCTCTCTCTCTCTCGTCCGGTTACACTTCACTCGCGTTTATGTCCATATCGATCAGATCCACCTCACCTGATCGGCCTTTATAGAGAGCACCGATCAAACTATTAAGAGTGAATATCGGCCGATAATGAACGGCGGCCGATCGATCGGAGCCTCCCTAATTATTACCAGACATTTTGACCGGCAGGTTTTGAATTTACCGGTTTTTAATAAATGTTACCAGCTAAAAAACGTTAATTACCGGCTAACGGAAACCCTGAGCTACACCATTGTTTGTTTTCTATGGTAGCGTGTCTCTTTGCGCGCAACTCAAAGTCTGAGAGGGTGAGGAAGATAGTCACAGAAAACAGAACAAGAATCGACAACTCGACCCTCTGCTCACTTACAACTACAATAAGCATGTTAATATTAATCTAATACAGCTCCGGCGATCCACTAGCACCCCCCCCCCGCGGTGGTTTTGAAATGGCGGTGGCGTAGCCAGGAATTATTGTGTGGGTGGGCCTGGAGAAATGTAGGTGGGCCAGGGGGAGACATATTAAGCGTGGGGTCTGAGCTGAAACTTCATTAATGATTTTAATGATTTTTTTAATGCACTAATAGAACATAAGCATAAATTAGCAGTGAAAACAAAAAACATAGGCACGGCGGCCTCAGAATGTGTGTAAAACTGACATCCACATAGGGATGGGTATCGTTAAAGCTTTAACGGTACTACTACTTTTATCGATAGCGCTTATGCTCCAGGTTCAGTACCAACCACATCATAAAGTATGCGGACGATACAACAGTGGTGGGACTCATCAGGGACAACAACGAACAGGCCTACAGGGAGGAGGTGAAACATCTGACAGACTGGTGTAACACCAACAACCTGATCCTGAATGTCGATAAAACAAAAGAGATCATTGTCGACTTCAGGAACAAAAAGCACTGTCACCCACCACTCCACATCAACGGCACAGCAGTGAAGACTACAGACAGCACTAAGTTCCTGGGGGTGCATATCACAAGCAGTCTGACCTGGTCCACTCACACGACATCACTATTTAATAAGGCACAGCAGCGCCTACACTTCCTGCACAGCTCCCCCCTCTCATCCTCACCACGTTCTACAGAGGAACCACAGAGAGCGTGCTGACCAGCGGCATCTCCATCTGGTCGAGAGACTGCAACGCCAAAGACTGGAAGTCTCTGCAGAGAGTGGTCAGGACAGCAGAGAAGAGACACCGCTCAGAAACGCTGCCTGACAAAAGCCCAGAACGTTTTTAAAGACCCCACTCATCCTCACCATGCTCTGTTCTCCCTGCTGCCCTCCGGCAAGAGGTTCCGCAGCATTAAGAGCAGAACAGCCAGATTCTGCAATAGCTTTTTCCCCATGCCATCAGACTGCTGAACAGCAAGTAGGCCAGTAACATAAAGATTACATGTTGTGTTACGCTGTGTAAAGAGCACATATTTTCTATATAGTATGTCTATTTTATTTATATGTATAGTAAGTCTTTATATTTTAAACGCACACTTTATCTTTAATTTTATCAGCACCACGTCACTATTATTTATTTATATGTACAATTTTAGCAAGTTTTTATATTGTCCTGTTCCTGTAAGCCAGTACAACGAAATTTCGTTTTAATAGTACACTCTGTCTTGTTGAAATGACAATAAAGTATGTCTATGTCTATGTCTTATCGATCCGGTCCTTTAACATTACTTTTTTGGAGAAAAACATAAGGTCAATTAACTAAACAAATTGTGAACAAAACTAACATTGCTTTTTATTTCAATTAAATACATAATATTTCACATCAAAAGAAACAACAATGTTTTAACAAATCGTATTAAATAATGTGATGACAGAACTGTAAACAGAATAGCTGAAACTTTAATTAAATAACTCTGTTTCCTCTAATCATTAACCCATGTTTGTATAATGTAGTTAACTCTGTGTGTTGCTGCTAGCATACATAACACCTGACGTGGAAACGTTACTCGTGGACGGGGCTACAGAGCTACTGCGTGGGTGCGTGTGTGTGTTGCTGCATGTAGCAGCTGCGTGTGTGTAAACTGCCCCGCCCCCTCGCACACAGACGGGGGAGAGAGATCTCTTGTCTGGATTGGAAAGATCGAAAATACTAAAAATAATCAGACGCATTTTGCAGTCTTTTTGCATGTTAGAAACGGAGTTGGCGACACTTAAACTGCAATGTAATGTTTGTGTAGCAATATATGACATATATCGGGGGCCACAGGTTGTTTATCCTTGACAGTCGCACAGTGGGCACACACTGTGAGTGTTTTCATATTCAGCAAATGTGTACACGCTAAACTGCAGACCTCAAGAATAAATAATTAGGGCTGTCAAGTTAACGCGTTAATAACGCGTTAACGCAAAAACAAATTAACGCCACTAATTATTTTAACGCGATTAACGCATGTGTATTTTTTTCCTCGGCCGCCCCGTAGTTTCAGAGCGCATCGAGTTTAAAATACCATCTACAAGCTGATGCTGACAGCCCCGCTCCTGCTGCCCGCTTGCAGCAGACCACACTTCCACGCTCACCGGCAGGCACCGACTGGCTATTGGGAGGACCGGGAGGACCGGGAGGGTGTGTGTTTGTGTGGCCCGAGCGAGCGAGAGAGAGACCTTACGTGTTGTTGTTAGCATCTGGTGCTAGCTAGCTGCGCTAACGGATATAAGGAGCTGTTTAAATGAAAACAGGGGAGCAACATTTCGCCAACAACTGCGCCGAGCACTTGACTTTATGCAGGAAGCCAGACAGTGGGACATTGTACGAAAAGTCAGCACACTCAGCTAGTGTTAATGCGCGCAACATGATCGCAGCGTCCAGGCAGCTCCCATTCGAGCATATGCCTTGAGATGCACATAGCTCCAACGATCCACCATCACACACACACACACACACACACACACACACACACACACACACACACGCACACACACACGCACACGCACACGCACACACACTGTATTGTATGAGAGGTTCCAGGTTGAATTGAGGCGAATATCTGTGATGTTCAGAGGTTGTTGTGTTTAATATTCATGAGAATATTTGTCATTGTTCAAATGATAATAAACATTAGCATAACGAATATTTGTCCACTCATATCATATGTTGATAAGAGTATTAAAAAATGAAAAAATATTTCTCTAAGGTACATTTAGAACAGATGTGCGAATTAATTTGCGATTAATCGCGATTAACTATGGACAATCATGCGATTAATCGCGATTAAATATTTTAATCGACTGACAGCCCTAGAAATAATACTTTCATTCACTCACGGCAAAAGTTACTTTACTTACTATAAAAACTCACGGTAAAAAAATGCACTCCCTATTCCATTGTCATGAAGGTGGAATCTAACTATATCCAGAATAAGTTTTATTGGATCCAGGCTAGAAACATGTTTATTTATGCTGTAAAGTTGGGCATTTTAACATGGGGGTCTATGGGAATTGCTCCTTTTTGCATCCACCCCCTGTCGGCCACTAGATGAACTGCAGTTTGTGGCACTTCCTTCTGGGCTTCCCGGCTCTGCGCTATGAAGCGCTGATTGGCTGTGGGCTTCCAAGTTCCAACAATGGCCCTCATAAGAATCCCAAACGGACCCAAGACTGTGTTGAGGGTCCCAATAGTCTTCACTCTTCAGGACACAAATAATTCGCCCCCTCCCCCTTTCGGCCAATTCAGAGAGCACCAGCCAATCAGCAGCCTCTGCTCATTGTGTACAAACAGAGCCTCGTGCGCCCTGCAGCCTTTAAATAGCCCTGCAGGAGAAGTGATGACCAGAGCACATCAGAGGAACACAGCACCAGCAGCCAATACACAAAAACCTAAGTAAAAACTAAAGAATGGATCCCATGAGGTGCAGAGAGTCCGTTTGCAGAAGTCTGTTTGGCCCAGTGGACCGAGAGCAGCTGCGCCGGGAACTGACGCTGAAGATGAGGGAGATCACGGAGCAGGACAGCCGCCGCTGGAACTTTAACTTCCAGACGGAGACTCCGCTGCAGGGCAGGTTTCAGTGGGAGGAGATCCCCGCCGAGTCCGCTGCTAATATCTACCAGGAGTCCGAGCAGCAGAGAAGGGATGTTTGTTCTGCATATACTGAGGAAGAGGAGAGGCTGAGCGCAGGGGTCGACCAGGAGAACTGCTCCAGGGTCTCCAACAAACGGAAGTTTCCCGCAGAGGGGACGCCCGTCCGAAGGAAGAGGACGCTCTCAAAGTCTGCAGCCAAGCCCAGGAGCAATGCACGAATTACAGGTGAGGATCAAACCCTGCAGATCCATAAGTGTGCTATTTAAGCTGTAACGCAAGTTTATTCTGATAATGCTGGTCTTTTTAAGTGAGTAAACGTGTTTTTCTGGCAGATTTCTTCGCAAAAAGAAGGAGGACCACAGAAACCAAGTGCATCCTCAATCCTTTCCACACAAGTTCCAGTGAAGCTGCTCTGTGCAAAACTATAAGATGATCATGCTTCTGGAATAATGGACTCTTTTATATTTATACCTAATGGATTGGATCAAAGCCGATTCACTGCACCAAAGGATTTTATGTTATGTTATTTTATTACTTCGTTTTATTTATTGTCAACTTGAGTGTTGGTTAAATTATACCACTTTCTGTTATTTATTCTATTTATGAACTTTTTATTTAACGTCTTTGCATTTTTATGTTTCATTTCACAAATATGTCTGTTCAAAGATTTCTCATTTGCATTATTATGTGAGAAAGCACATTTGTAAGACTGACTGGTCCTTTGTTTCTGTATGTTTCATTTATTTCTCAATCTTGTTGGTGGATTTTTGTATTATGACGTGCGAAATGGAACAGCACTGTTTTGTCCTTGTCATGTTTGCCTAGAGTCTAACTGAGAATGTAAAGCCTACAATATTGCAATGTTAAATAAACTATGTTTTAAATGACACTATTTCTGATTGAGGGATTATTATATGTCTCCCTGGAGGATCTGCACCTTTCAGATAAAGCACATTTAACATATTCAGACAAAGACCCAATTATCTACTGTCCATATTCATTTGGTGTTAAATGCTTATGCATTTACACACTCTAAAAAACTGGTTATATTTTGTAACTTGGGCAA